>NC_051154.1:278863300-279074462 GCF_013339745.2 Dermacentor silvarum | reverse complement strand
TTCTCCTGCCCTGCGACTTTGCTTGCTTAAAATTTATCAGGTTTTCAGTTGTTGGGGAGTTGCGAAGCAATCCCCAGGCTTTGTTTTGCTTTTTACGTGCTTTTTGGCATTCCTCGTTCCACCATGGCAGGCGACGCTTATTAGCCAGTCCATTAGATTGTTGTATGCACCTTTCAGCAGCGTCAATGATAAAACCTGTTATATACGCCACAGCATCGTCTATGTTAAAGGAGGCAATGTCATCCCGGCCTAAATATGTTATTTGTCGAAAAAGTTCCCAGTTAGCCGAGTCAAGCTTCCATCGGGGAACGTGTGGCGAGCATCTATCTTGTTCTGTTAAGCCTAGCATAATTGGGAAGTGGTCGCTCCCAAAGGGGTTCTTGAGAACGGACCACTCCAGGTATGGCATTAGTGTACTCGATGCTATACTTAGGTCAATGGATGAATATGTGTTATGTGTAACGCTGTAATACGTAGGCTCTTTCTTGTTAAGTAATGATGCGCCTGAAGAGAACAGAAAATTTTCAATTAGGCGACCTCTCGCATCGCAACGTGAGTCTCCCCACAAAGTGTTATGTGCGTTGAAATCTCCGACAACTATATATGGCTCCGGAAGTTCATTTATGTAGTTTTGGAATTCGGTTTTATGTAGTTGATAATTTGGAGGGATGTATATAGAGCTGACAGTGACCAGCTTGTCAAACAACACCCCTCGGACAGCAACTGCCTCTAGGGGCGTACGAAGCTTTAGTTCCCGGCAGGCAATACCTCTGTCGACTACAATAGCCACACCACCGGAAGACACGACTGTGTCATCGCGGTCTTTACGAAAAATGGCGTATTGCCGGAGAAAATTTGTTTGCGTGTGTTTGAGGTGTGTTTCTTGGACACACAGCACCTTTGGATTATACTTATGTAGGAGTTCTTTGATGTCATCGAGATTATGGAGGAGTCCTCGGACATTCCACTGTAATATTTGTGTATCCATGTTGAATGTGGTTTTTGTGCTGTGTGTTAAGAAAGAGGAATTACTTCACAGAGCCCTTTCCGGGCGCCGTGATGCGGTTTTTTTCTTGTTTGGAGCGATCGCGAGACTCTCGCGGCTCCTTAGGCGCTAGTGGCGCCGTCTGGCTGGTTGCTGTGTCCATAGCCTCTTGCGAGGCGCTGGACACGCGCTCTTGCGAGCGGTTTGTTTGACGAGAAGGCCTCGCCTCGAGGGACGAGGCCCTGGAGGCCACCAGCCTGGAGGTCGATGGCCCCGTGTTCTGAGATGGCGGAGCAGTGTTAGCTGCAGCCGCCGAGGGGGCTGATGGCGTCGCTGGCAGCTCACCGCGTGTGAGCCGGACAGCCGCCGGAAACCGTTGTGTCGCTGCCCCCTGACGCGCCACATCGGCAAAGGTGTTCTTGGGCAGGTATGATACCCGCCTACGTGCCTCCTTGAATGATATGTTGTCCTTTACTTTGATTGTTACTATTTCTTTTTCTCTTTTCCAGGTAGGGCACGACCGCGAGTATGCGGCGTGCTCCCCATCACAGTTCACACAGTGGAGAGAGTTTTCACATGATTCAGAGAGATGTTCATTCGCACTGCATTTTGCACAGGTCTGACGGCCTCGGCAGTTCTGTGAACTGTGGCCAAATCTTTGGCATTTAAAGCAACGGAGAGGGTTGGGGATGTACGGCCTTACTCTGAGTTTAATATAACCTGCCTCGATGGTTTCTGGCAGCACACTGGAACCGAATGTGAGTATTAGATGCTTCGTGTCAATTTCTTTACCATCACGCTTCATTCTGATTCGTTTTACATTGATAACGTTTTGTTCTTTCCATTCTTCCAGAAGTTCAGCTTCGGTCAGCTCCATGAGATCATCATCGGAAATGACACCGCGGATGGTGTTCATGGTGCGGTGTGGGGTAACTGAAACGGGTATGTCCCCGAGAGACACTAGGTTAGATAGTTTGTCATGTTGCTTTTTGTCGTGAAGTTCCAGAAGAAGGTCACCACTTGCTAGTCTGGTTGCCTTATAGCCTGGCCCAATTGTCTGAGTTAGACTTTTGGAAACGAGGAAAGGCGAGATCATTCTCGTTGTCTTTCCTGGTTTCTCACAGTGTATTACTTGATATCGGGGAAAGTTCTCAGTGTTGCGACCAAAAAATTTAAATACGTCTTCGGTGCGCCCTCGTTTCTGAGGGCGATCGGAGAGTTTGGGAAAGGAACTATCCATAAAAAATTTGCAGTTTTCGGCAGTAACGCCAGCCGCCCACCGTGGAGCCCAACAAGGGGACGCCACAGGTCTTATAAAAACAAGTCCTGCGCACGCCAGCCGTACGTCACCACTATAACCGAATATGAGATAACCTAGGTTGGCCACTCACACAGGGTTAACCCTCGCTGCCAAGAAGATCGGAAGTAATATAGAAGATAGTAGAAGACAGGAAAGATGAAAAGGCGAGAGAGAAAGACGAAGATTGGAGAGAGAGACAGGAAAAGGCAACTACCGATTTCCCCCGGGTGGGTCAGTCCGAGGGTGCCGTCTACGTGAAGCAGAGGCCAAAGGAGTGTGTTGCCTCCGCCGGGGGGCCGTAAAGGTCCAAGCACCCGGCATCGGCTCAACCCCCAGGATCCCCCTTTCCCCGGACACGGCTAAGCCGCGCACGGCTACACGCGGGAGGGTCCAACCCTCGTGTGCTCGGGTACGTGGTGGCGCAACTCACCAAACGCCTGCTTGCGCAGACGCCCCTGCGGGGAAGGCTATGCTGGATGACTAACCCAAATGCTGCTGCCAGACACCACTACAAAAAAAGCATGAAAATAAGTTTGTTGATTGTGCTGAGTGCATCATCTACCGCTTACCCCTGTAATGCTTTAGATTGTATCTAAGACAAACAGGAAGATGCCTGAAGAATTGGCTACGGGAGCGTAACAACAATGTAAAGAAATTTGCCAGTGAATGGCTGGTGTGCCATTGTAAAAAAAAAAGTTCGGTTGCAATTTGTTTGACCAGTGCAGTATCGTGGGCAGAGCCGCACAACAGCTGACACGTGAGGTAATAGAAGCTGTTCATACTCGGCACTTAGCAGACAGATGCACTGGCACTGTGTCCCCAGCACTATACCATAAGGAACTCGTGTGCATGAAAAGTGGTCCAGCACATGTTCTTTTTTTCCTCCAAATGATAAGTAGTTCTCTTCAATATGTTCAGTGCTGCATGTGACATTAGATGTTGCCTAATGACCCCCATAGCGCTCTGAGGAAGGTGTGCCACTATTGTGCAATGCAAAACAGCAAAAGCGGTGCTAGTGTCCAACCGAACTGACACAGGAAGTCATCGCCTTGTCATCGGTGGAAACTGTATGGGAACACCGAATTACATTGTGCCTAGTTGTGCCTTTATCCTTGCGTTCACTGCAGTGCATGACACCGCATATTGGCCGGTGCCTTCAGAACTGCTTAGTCGCCCTCTGTTATCATGATCAAGACCATGGAGTTGTTCACAGCGGTTGTGGCAAGCACTAGTTTCGTTTTGACTTGGTGCATTCACGGATTGTCGCAAAACGGCGGAAGCTGTCGAGGATAAATAGTAAAGATTGTACTACAGCCTGCACGCTGGCATGCAATCAGCCAGTTACATTGTGATGAACGGGCAATCTGTTAAAAGCCAGCTCACTGGCGAAAAAATAATTGGGATGGACGCTTGGTAGTGAATAGCATGTCTCAGGTGAAGACGTGGCCAAGTTGTGTGCTGCTGCCGCACTGCAAAGAAAGTACTTTCTCAAGGCCTTCACCGCTGCGAGCACGATAATCGGTCATGAAATGACATTTGCAGCTCCTGCACTTCTTATGTGCAAAATAGAAACATGATTTCCGGATGAATTCAGTATAAAAATGTGTTGTGGGAGCATTTTTTTATTTTTGTATCCTTAATTCAACGTTCGGTTAATTCGGAATTTTATCCAGTCCTGTAAAATTCGAATGAGTTTTTACTGTATGCCTTCTCTCGGCGCATGTGTAATTTGAGCTCACTGGGGTACCGCAAAAGCTTTTTTCAGCTTTAGGGTAAGATTTAGCTAGCCCTGGGACAAAGCAGCACCTTAAGGGTGCATAAAGGTACTGTGTGGTTTCTACTCTTCCCCATCTGCTTTCCTAAACTTTTTTATTAATTCTCCATCAAAAATGAATATATCCCTTACAAAAGGTACTTGTCGTTGACTGAGATGAAATGTGGTACAGCCTCTGAGCTATAATTGTTGTCCCTGGGCTATTATCAGGGAAGCTTTATTAACTAGGACTTTCCTACAGGCAGGCTGTAAACTTTCAACTTTTTGCATATATCTTGGTTTTCTCCTGGAGTGCCATCACTGTCTGGCAGCCTACTTTTCCTTAGTAACTGTTGCCTTTCTTTAGCCATTATTTCAGCAAAAGAGCCTTTTTCTGAGAGTGCATGCTATTTTTGTATTTGAGTAGCTAACCTTTTGCAATTTTTATCTTTCGAAGGTTCACATTGGAAATGGCCTGTTTGTGCCAGTAAATGGACTTGGGTGAGCCAAGCGAAGACAGACAGCACATTTGCAAGAGAAATTGTTCGATGCCTGTGGCAACCAAAGGAGCTTCTTAACAGGAGCGTCACTGGAAAAGTTTGCATGCGCAAATTGAAGGAGGGCGGGGAAGCCAAGCCAGCATTGACACCACAAAAACTTGCTGCAGTGCGAAGTAAGTAGACACTGTCCTGCTAGCTCATGTTTTCATAAGGATTGCAAAGTGTTTTAAAGTTAAACGTAGTGCCTATTGCACAGTGCTTTTTCTGCATGAATATAACAGGTTGTCAGTAAGATGGGATAGTAGTGATGTGATCTCTTGTATAGGCCAACACAGTTGACATCTACACATCAGGGACGTGCATAGCTGTATGTGTATATACTTAGTGATGTGCTGTTGCTAACAAAAACTACCGTTTAGTTTCTATAGTGGTATTAAAGGTGCATTAATTTTTGCTATCAGAATTCTGTAACTGCATCTATGCAGTGTTTTCCATCTGCAAATTCCGTAATGTGGTAGCAAAAAGCTGTGCAGTCTGTGTATTCACTTGCATGAGCTGGTTATACTTGTTCATTTAATGCGAAAGGCGTATTTAAAAATATTATGAGTATTTCTGTAGTATTGCAATTCGGCAGCAATTTATATTGTTTGTAAAGCAAGAACATTCAACAAGACAATTCGAGGACGAGCACTAGCTTTCAACTGCTGTGGTTTATCTCAATTTACAATCTCAATTTACTTAAGTAATAAACCCATAAACCTTTGTGTTTCTTTTGTATTGTATTGTATCTCTGTGGAATGTTTGCGCTTTACACACTATATCATGCAACAACTAGCCCAATCAGTTACGCTATGGAGCCATCTATTGTGCATGTCGGTCCCAGTGGCTTGTTGGAAAATAATGTGGCTGCTTTGTTTCATTTACATTTTTGTGCAGAGGCATACGAGCACTTCGTATCCAAAAACCCAAGCGCTGTAGACACGGACGCCAGGAGGCTAAAAGACCTTAATAAGCATCTCGCGACGATGCTTCGCGATGCAAAATAAAGGTGTTTTTGTTGCATGCCCTAAAAAGTATCCTCTTTGTCTCAGAGCTGGCGTATTCACCTGATATCATAGTGCGAGCCTCAATATAATGTTGGCAGATGATGTTACTGTGTACAACTCCATCAAAAATTTTACAGAAACAAAACAACTCGTTCGACACGAAAGAGAACAGTTGTAAATGTAGCTATACAAAAATAGTGTAATTTTGCATAGCTAAACGAGAACATTTTTGTTTAGTGTGTCGGGAACCGAGGGGTCGCAGCGGAGCGCCAGAACAAGAGGACCAGCTCGGCAGGCTTTCAGAACAGACTAGCGCGTGCCGTGCTTGCGCCGCTGACACGCGCCGCCCAACATTATTTTTCTTGTCAGTCGCAGCCGGCCCCAAGGCGCCGGCCGAGAGCGCTGACCTTAGCAGCGTCTGTGGGCGCTACAAGTGTATACACATACGAGAACGACATCGTTGAAGGTAGCCATGCGAGAACTGTCTCGTTGAGCATAGCTAGACGAGAATTATCTCGTTCAATGTACCCATGCGAGAACGATCTCGCTCAACGTAGCCAACGAGAATCTCGTTCAGTGACGAGATCCACTCGTACACACGTCATGTACGAGATCTCGTCGAGTCTACGGAGCAATAATCGCGTACAGAAGTTCTCGCACAATTCTCGTACATATTTTTTCAATAGGGTTCACCCTTAGGCACCGCTACGTTTGGCAGTTCACTGGCAGCAATCGCATTCCTGACATAGATGCAGACTCCCGAGCTTCTGGTAGCGTCAACACGACTGGCATAAGCATTTGCGCTCTCCTTCTCCATGGCTATACCACACTGGCAAACGCCAGTCACAAGCGCAGCGGCTCCAGCGCAGTGTCAGACGGCGACTGCACAGCGAGCGCGCGCCGGCGCCAGTGCGTCTACCACGGCTACGACGTCACTCCTCTGGAATGCGCAGACCGGCGGCGGTGAGTCGCGCGCGGCGGCGGCGGAGTGCGCGAGAGGTGCCGGCTCCGGTGGCTCCGGTGCGCAAGCCGTGTGACATCACTGATCCTTGCGCATGCGCAGCACGGCTCTTGATGTGCCGCGCGAAACGGGCTTGGCTAGGCCAGTGTAGCTAACGCCACAAAAAAAAAAAGAAAAAACAATTTTGCACTGCAGCTGCAGCCTGCAAGGCGACGCTGCGCTACAGATACCCTGGCCAGATGATTTGTAAAGTGTTTACGTCTGCTAAAATTTTTAAGACTGCATTAAAATCAAAAAGCGGCTCATGGCTAAAAAAGAATGCTTGGTGAAGAGGGATGTGCTCACGATACGCGGGATAAAAGCACTTTTTACGCTGAGCTATTTTGGGGGCACCGGATAAGAACATGGGGAACTGTAACAAAGTCGCCACACCTACCACATGTCGGAGGGGCATTTCCTGTAAGCAGGTAGGAGTGTGTTCCATAGGTATGTCCTATCCTTCCCCTGCAAAGAAGCACTTCCTTGTGCCTTGTTGTTTTCTGAGATATTCATTTACTCATCCTTGGTTTGATTATATGTAGCTTATTTGACACTTCATTATCCCGCTGCCTTTGCCAAGATTTCCTTAATTCATGGCGCAAGAAAGACTTTAGGTCAGTGGAAGGGATGGCTATGTTTGTGTTTGTATGTTCAAAAACTAATGACGTGGCACTTTCGTCTGCAGCTACGTTGCCTTTAATGCCTGTATGGCCAGGTACCCAGCATACTATGACGACTTGGTTGTCCTTGTAAGCTGAGCATAGCAAGCTGTACAGTTCGTTATAAATATAATTCTTGTGTTTTCGTAGACTCATTAGAGTTCTAACGACGCTGAACGAGTCTGTGAACACGATTGCTTTTGTAATATTCATTCACTTAATGTGTTTGACAGCCGATAGGATTGCGTATGCTTCCGCTATAAGTATACTGGTATGCGGATTTAGTGCCCCGGACACTGAAAGAGACGGTCCCAAAGCTGCGTAAGCAACACCAGTAAACGATTTGGAGGCGTCCGTATAAAATTCACTGCAGGAATACTTCTCCCGAAGTTCAAGAAAAAGGGAACGTATATGTGCTTCAGGTGCCCGTTCTGATATTTCTACGAAAGAGATATCTGACTGTACGGTCTGCCACTCCCAAGGCAGTGGAAGCCTAGTAGGAGCCATTAGGACATTCTGTAGAAGAGGGGCGCCTGTTTCTTCTGACAGAGCTTCCAATCGGAGGGACAAAGGACGCCTAGTGGCTGGGCGGTTACGGAACAGCCCGGCCGTGGACAAGTCGTGAATAATTGAGTGACATGGATGGTCTACTGCTGATTTGACCTTCAATTAAGGCATAGGAAAAACTTAAACATGTCCTTTGGAAGACTAGAGACCATTCGTTAGATTCGACGTACAGGACTAGTCCTGAAGGCACATGTAGCAAGGCGGATGCCTAAGTGGTGGATAGTATCTAACATTTTCAAAACACTAGGCTTCGTAGAATTATAGACTACTGCACCGTAGTCAAGACGTGATAATATTAGATTTTTGTACTTTATAAAGCATCTCCTGTCACTTCCCCGGGATGCGCGTGACAAGAGCTTCAGCAGATTCGTTGTCTTGAGGCACCTTGCTATGAGATATTTCAGGTGTGAGACAAAATTTAACTTGCAGTCTAAAATGATACCTAGAAACAGTGGCACACCGACGGGGGGGGGGGGGAGGGGTTGGGGCTTGTAACCTTCACCCCTGAGTTCGACTTAACCCCCCCCCCGTTTTGCTTAACCCCTTTTCTTTCCTTGCGCCTTTGAGTACTGCAACTAACATGTAAGACATGCAATCGTCTGCACACTCGCAAAAAGCGCATTTTTTGACAATTTCCCGTGAAGAAATTGAAATTAGTGCTGTTTAGATGGTATTGGCAAACTAAGGCAAACTGTCAACCCCCTCCCCCCCCCCCCCCTGGTAGAGATCCTGGGTGCGCTACTGCCTAGAAATTTATGTTCACGGCTTACAGATAGTCTCCATTGAGATCTATTACGGGGTCCCGCAGTACACCTCTCTTGTTAGAGAATGAACACACGTACTTTTCTAGAGTGTTTAATTTAAAACGGTTCTCGTCCGCTCGCTTGGTTTATTTACGGCAAGCTGTACTTGTTGCTCGCAGATATTTAGATTTCATGATTTGTAACCTATTTGGATGTCATCCACATATACAAATAAAACATGCTACGTGGCATGAGACCGCTTTTAATCGGGTAAAGGCGATGCTCACCTCGGACCTGTGCGTCGCGAAGTATCATCGCGATGGCAATAGCATTGTCTCATGCGACGCGAGCTCATTTGAATTGAGAACGGTTCTTCTGCAGGAGCAACCGTCAGGCGAGCGACGCACGGTAGCGTTCGCATCCAGGTTGCTTACTGAAGTGGAACAGCGCTACAGCCAAACAGAGAAAGAGGCGCTGGCGGTAGCATGGGCAGTGCACCGTTTTGACCAATACGTGCGTGGCTTAAATTTCACGCTAGAAACCGATCACCAGTCGCTGGTAACACTACTTGGTAACGCTGACTTCCAAACGATGCCCCCACGTATTCAAAGGTTTCGCATCAAACTTATGCGCAACCAATTTAGCGTGGTCTACCTTCCTGGCAAACAGCTAGCAACAGCTGATACTCTTTCAAGGGCTCCAGTGGTTGTGGTCTTAGAGGAGTTTGCGGAATTTCATGTTGCTACGGCCACAGACACGAAGCTGGTTACTTCATTTGATATTCGCAGGCACCAAGAACTGGACTGGGAATGCAACCAGCTCGACAAATACTGCACTCAGGGCTGGCCTCGTCGAGAGAGGCTTCAGGAGCACATCAAGTACTGGAGCCACTGAGTTGATCTCTCTTTGTGCAACGGCATCCTGCTGAAAGGTAATCGCTTTGTTATCCCGGCTTCGCTGCAAAAAGAATACGCTCCAACTTATCCATGAAGGCCACCAGGGAATTAACCGATGCCGCCTAAGGGCCCAGGATTCCGTGTGGTGGTACGGACTTTCGCAGCAAATATTGGACCGAGTCACTCGCTACAGACGGTGTACAGTCAGACGAGCGCAAAGAAGTGAGCCATTGTTGGTAACCAAGACTCCAGTGCAACCGTGGCAGGAAGTAGGAATAGACTTGTTTAGTTATAAGGGACAGAACTACCTCCTACTAGTAGTTTATTATCGTTCTCGCTACCCAGAAGTCACCTACATGCGAAGCACGAACTCTGAGGCGGTCATCAATGCAGTCAAAGCATTTTTGCTCGTTTTGGCATTCCCGCAGTAGTACGAAGCGATAACGGACCGCAGTTTGCGTCACATGCCTTTGGAGCTTTTGCGAAGCGCTATGGCTTCCAACACATCACCTCAAGCCCAAACTAGCCGCAGTCAAATGGGGAAGTGGAAAGGATGGTACGTACGATCAAAGAATTGTTTGCGAAATCAGACGATCCTTTGCTGGCTCTTCTGTCGTACAAAGACACTGCAGGCGTCACAGGGTTCAGCCCAGCGCAGCTACTGTTGGGTCGCAGCCTGCAAACCACGCTTCCCAAGACAGTGGACCGCCTGGAACCGAAGGGGCCTGTGCCAGACGATGTCAAGTGCCAAGACGAAGAGGTGGAAAG
Source organism: Dermacentor silvarum (assembly GCF_013339745.2). Taxonomy (NCBI): domain Eukaryota; kingdom Metazoa; phylum Arthropoda; class Arachnida; order Ixodida; family Ixodidae; genus Dermacentor; species Dermacentor silvarum. The sequence goes on along the minus strand of NC_051154.1, from coordinate 279,064,245 downwards.
GGACCGAAGAAAGATTTCGATCGCCGTCACGCCACGACTGTCCTTCCTCCGCCGCAGCCAGTAGATACGGTGTGGGTTCGAGACATCAAGAATATGGCGTGTGTTCCCAGCCCAGCCTCCAGGCCCCGCTCGTACGTCGTGGAAACAACCAACGCGGTGTTTCTGCCTAATAGGGTGCATCTGATGCCCTATGTAGAATCAGACCCAACAGTGAGCCAGCTCAACGAACCAGCTCAGTGAAAACCGCTAGGAGCACGAAGAGCGGACCCCGGTAACAGATGCCACGGCAACAGCGACACCATAAGTCTCCAATGATCGCGGAGAGTCGCCAGGTTTGGGCATCGAGTCAAGACTCCGAGAAAACTTGACTTGTGAAGTCTTTGGTGTTTCTTGTATGCATATTTCGAGGGAGAGATGTCGAGGGCGTTACGCGCCATGCGTTCTATATAATGGTGTTGTCTAGTAAAGTGCATTCGTTGGGTCAACTCCCCTCCAAATCACTCGCTAGCGTCTGTCAGCACCCTTCATCGTACACCCACCATACATTTTTTTTTAAACGCGCATAATCTCTAATTAGAACTTCGAGACCCACTGCTTGCATTTTTTGCCAGAAATTGTCCGGTGGTAGTATATGGAAAATTTATTGCGCTTAATAAGTAGATTGTTTTTGTTTTTCAATAGCGCTAAATGCCTTGTTTCCTAATGTAGCTGCCACAATAAGGCAGCTATATCTTATTCTGAAATTTTGATTTGATAATGACTATTCCGTGTGCTTAAGTTTTGTTTGTAGGCCAGCAGATACAAATCTGCTGGCCTACAAAATGCTTGTTGCACCAGTGCTGGAGGACGCCAATATTGTTTGGTTTCCGTACACAAAGAACTCATTGCAAGATTGGAGGGGGTGCAGAAGAAGGCAATTAAGTTCATTTATATAAAATACAAGTTAACGGATTGCTCAACAGAATTATTAAAAAAAACGCTTACCTTGCACTCGACCGGGCAGCGCTTGAAACAGCGAAGCTGGGCGATGGTAGCCCAACATTTTCCGGAAGTGCACGATAACTTTTCATCTAATTACTCATGATGATAATTTATTTTCGCGCGTCTCGACTTACGGCCGTCACTGCGCGTTGCATAGCGCAGCTTGCAACACCGATTCTGCGTTCCAATGCCGACACCGCGTTCCAGGAGACCCGCTCCATGACTGCGTCTCTCTCTCTCTCTCTCTCGCTGTCATAGCGCGCAAAACCTCTTCACCTCGCAGAACACGAGCGTACGAACGCGCAAGCTGTGGACGAAGACGACGACGCTCGAATGCAATCATATGGTTCGCATAAATGCATGTTCTGTAAGCGTGGCTGTATATAGCCTAGTGGTTACGACGCTCTTATTGGGACCCGCCTCGGTTCGAATCCCGCCTCGGCAAGAAAATTTAATTTCTTTTGTTTTTATTCCACAAATTAGGGCTGGCTTAAACAGCGTAATTCGCTGTTAAAAGAGCTGGTTCATTAACACTGCAAAGTATGGCAAAACTACCACGACTAAAGTGATTGTTGCAATTCATTTATGGTGACATAAACATTGACACATCCGTACTAAGTTCTTCGAATCGTTCTAGGTCAACACGCCACAAGCACTCTCGAACACCTAAAGAATACACATTTAACTCAAATTTCTTTAAATATTCATATTTTCATAAAACAATTAGAGAAAGGAATTAGCTTAGGCCTTCAGTTACTAACGCTTTATCTTTAAAGAATTCCTTCTTTACTTCGAGCGGCTGCCAACTTCAACAGCGTTCGCTCGGAACTTTACCCTCGTTGAAAACCGAGGAGGAAACACGGCAGGCAGACGACGCAACGTAAAACAAACTGGTTTAATATATCGCTACGGGCGAGCGAACATTGAGCAACAGAGCAACGTAGTGCATGGCAGCAACTACAAAAGTTAGAAGCAGAGTTCTTATCTACAGCGCAGCGCGCTCTTTATATCCCGTCCGGGGTTCTGTCTTCATAGCACTGGAGTCTGGAACAAACAGTGCTAATGCGTCTTTATTCTTTTAAGGAAGCATTCGCATTATTTGTGCACACGCGCGCGTCGCGCGTTACATTCACCTCCACTATAGCACCCTCCTATTGTCTATGTATAATTTGAATTCTTTGTCTTCGCAATCCACTTAATAATGTTACTGTTTCTGTATCCGGACTTTCTCATAGTATTTCTTAGCGCTTGGGACAATTTGTTATTTCGAAAGTTGCTATTTTCTCTTTTTTGTTGTTGTTCACAGGTGTGTATTGTTTATGAGCTTGTGTTTCGCCCCTCCTGCTTGGGCCATGTGGCCTGCAGTATTTCTGTAACTAAATAAAATAAAGAAATTATTTGCGTATTTGAATGAAAAAAAGTCACAGTTTCGCCCAAAAGGCGAAGCATCAATTGCGTTAGCAAATGACTAGAGAGCTATACGGAGTAAGCATAGTAGTTTCATCGGCTCCATAAACTTGGACACATTCGCTTACAAAGTGAATTAACAAGCATGGTGTTAGCACGCAGAAGCAAACATGAATAGATCACATTCGATGACCGCAGACAACCACTGTCAAAACGCTGGCGTGAGCAAGCGTTTAACCGGCGGCATTGGCCACTGTAATCGTCGGTGCACCCTAGTAGCGTCGCTCAGCTTCCTGCTATCCAAAAACTTAGCTTGTAGTTCGGCATCGAGAGCACTGCTTGGCGGGCAGTCGCATATTGTTGAGCAGCAACAGAAAAGGGGGGCCGGCCCGCATTATCACCGTCTCGCGCCACGCGTTGTATGAGCGCCATCTATAAAGCGGGATGTTATCCTCTACAATTAGCTTGCTTATGCGCAAGAAATGGGAAGAAGGAATTCGCCGGCCATTCCAATTTGTGAAGGTGGTTCACCAGCGAAGCTGCACGATATCATCGTAGGTTCTATCTATTCCCTGTGGTAAAGCGTTGCTTTCTTCGATTTGTTACGTTTTGTTTTTGTTATGGCCACTTCCTATGTGCAACACAACCCACATCGGACTAGCAGCAAGCCACACCACAATCTTTTGCTCAATAAAGACTAATTTCTCTCTCTCTCCCTTGCACTTCTGGGAGGCGATGTGCGCTAAGGCGCGTACGCTCGCTTTTGATATGCTTTTTTTGCTGGTTATTTCGATGATAGTCGCTACCGACTTCAGCGCAACTGCACGTCTATCACGTCGGTCTGTGAAGTATAGTTTCTGCCTTATTATTATGACACGGTGCTATTTTAGCCGTAGCGTAAAATGTAGGGCAATACAGAAATTGTGTAGGGTAAAGAAGGGTAATTTTGACTGTGACGTAAGGTATTTCCAAAGATTGGTTGCCAACACTGTGGTCTGGTCCAATCAGGAACGCAGGCGCAAGATCGGACCATAAATGGGCACAACCGTCTCATGCGCGCAACTACAAACACCCGGCGCTAACTTGTCGCGTCGGCAGACGCGGAGAATGGGTGAGCGTTCGAAGGAAGAGTACGCGCCACTGGTACACACGCGCACGCACATACACAGCTCGCGTGACTTCCAACGATCATGTCTCGCCGACTCGTCGGCGCCACCCTAAAGCCGAGGAGGCTTACGCCTACCGGCCCCGTGGTGCCCGCCGTCGGCAAAGGTCTTCGCGTCCGTGATTTTGTCTCTGCGCTTTGCGCTCCCGCTAACGGTTAGACCACTGCACGGGCCGATTTTTTCAGCCCGGACCCGGCCCGTTTTTACTTTGGGCTGCCCGCCCGAGCCCGATCAAAACTTTTATGGCGAAACCCGCCCGGGCCCGAAAATAATCTACGTTACCCGCCCGGCCCTGCCCGCCATCCCTTTACCTTAGGCCCGAGCCCGACCCGAGCCCGGCTCGAAACCGGCCCGAGACCTAAAAATCTATGTTTTTCATAGTTGAGACGCCCGAGAATAACGCGGGCGCGCGTCAAAAACCCTGAGCCCCGCCCTGTCCCGGGTCAAAAAGCACACGCCGTGCCCGAGCCCCAGCCCGGCCCGGGCCCGTGAAAAAACTGCTCTACCTGGCCCGGGCTTTCGGGCAAGCCAGAGCCCGTGCAGTGCTCTACTGCACGGGCTCAGGCTTTGGTTTGGTTTGACAATAGTTGTCCCTGACGAGTTCATCCTATCTCCAGGAACCTTGAGTCCGCGAGAGCTGCATTTTCGTGGGAAATAACATTAAGGAAAGCTGTACCCAGACCCATGGATGAGCCTGCTGACGAACCACATCAATTCAGCCGAGCCACGATGAGCAGCTGGTCCTCCTGATGCCATGTCTCGTGGCGGGGGTGCTGTTGTGCCAGACGGTCCCTCGGGACAAACAATGCTTCACCAGCAAACATACAGCTGTGGAGTGCTCTTCACATTTTGGCAATTTCTCGAGGCCAAGGAGCTGGTGACTAGTTCAGCGTCACCAGGGGCGAATGAACGAGCACTTGTCTCGTATCTTCGGCAGTTCGACACCCCCCCGAGCTGATGGGCGAGACGAGTTCTGGGACCCTAGGCTGCAATACGTCATTGGCCTCGTGCGGCGCTAAAATGACAACGTCGCTTTTGGGGTGTTTCCGGGAAGCACCAGCGCCCGCCCGGACTACGTACGACGATACCCGGCGCCGACTGTGACGCGCAAGCCTGGAGCCCCCCTTCCGAGACGACAACAGCCGCCGCTTTCCCTGGAAACAATGGTTTCCGCAAAGGCCAGTCACCGGGCCCTGTCAAACTGACCGTCACGGTAAGGCCACTAATACTTGCACGGGTCCAACGCCGAGCATTCCCGTGGGAACCCTGTCGACGTTTGATTCCCAAGTTACCACCTGTTGGCTGGTGTGCGGGAGCGATCAGACGACATTGGAGGTGGAGCCCGGCGGGCAACGATGACGCATCATGGGAGGGAGATCACGAACTGCTCAAATATTGTGATTGACCTAAAATAACTGCAGTGAATTCCCTCAATGAGTGAAACAGGGAATATAACTGTATTAAAAAGGGTCCGGAGTGTTGTGAGAGAGGCTTGACCATGTAGACGCTGAGACATGTAAACGCTTGGACATGCAAATACGTGAGCATATAGACGGCTCCAATATCATGGAGCCCATATTGTAAAATAATGTAGATATGTATATAAAACACAGTTCTCAACTCTCTCAATATCTCCTTCTGCCGGCACTCAGCACGACACTACCCATGGAACCTTCATGGCTACTCGGGCTCTCGGACTTGGCAACAATGGCTGGCAGCTGATGGGATCAGCCAGCATCAGCTACCCGAATGTGGCGAGTGCCTGAAGTTTACCTCGCGTATTGCCAGCGCTAGCTAGCTCACTTCGTTGTTAGTAGGTTTTGACGTTTTGTCGTTGGTTTGTAACTTTGTTCTGTCAGCCAGGAATTGGATGGTTTGACTGCTTAGTTACAAGTAGAGGGTAAACGAGGCGAAGTGCAGACGCAGAGACATCTAAACGCTCGGACATGCAAATACGTGAGCATGTAGACGGCTCCAATATCATGGAGCCTATCTTGTAAAATAATGGAGATATATAAAACGCCGTTCTCAACTCTGGATATCTCCTCCCGGGTCTCACCTCGAAACTTAGGGGTGTTGTATATATATATATATATATTATATTCCAGAGTGCAGGAAGTACACCGCCCGTTACGCTCTTCACGACCATAGTCTAGTATCTAGTAGGTAGCGGAACTAAAGCCCCTCCATCCACGCGCCACCGCCGCTTCTGCTAAGTAGCGCCAACCTTTCATGTGTGCCGCTGTACTCTGATTCGTCGCTCAAACCAGTTCCGCTTCCGCAGTTTCCGCTTCCGGGGTTTCCGTTTCCGGTTTTTCTACTTCCGGGATTTCCGATTTCTGAATTTTCGTTTGTTTCACGCTCGCACCCCTAGGCAGCAGTGACGTCGCTTCCGTTAAAAACGGAAGCTGGGACTACGTAAGTTCCGCTTGACGCCGGAAACTGAGGGGGTGAGCGAGGGAGGAGTGTGGAGGAGGAGGGTAGGTTGGCGGTACTTAACCTGGCCGGCGAAAACGCGTATGGAGGGGTTTTAAGCGGAACCAGCCCTTGGTTTCGCCACCATAGCGCCGCGTCGCGGCTGCTCACTGCAACTACCTCACGCGGAGGCCACCGCTTTGGCCACCACTACCAAATATTTCTAGTACGCTCTACCACGGCTGCTTTGCTTTGCTTGCTTGCCCATCACCTCCGCGTTCTCTCGTTCGTTAGTTACGTACGTGCAACCTGCAAGATCGAAAGCATTCGGCGCAGTTCCGCAGCAACGTGTCCCGTCATTATGGAACATTCCGAGGTTGAAGCTAGCTGTGGCGTTACTGAACGAACGGTACTTCTTTCCATCGTGGCCCATGTTAGCTGAGGGACTAGCGGCACCTATCGACAAGCGGGAGAAATACCTCGTGCGACTGACGAGCGAGGCGGGAAGGGAGAGATCACGTGACGACGAGCGTTCGAGGCGTGAAGACGCGGCCGCCGAGATGCGGATCATGTAATCCGAATGCATCGCTAATAAATCAAATTGTTTTTAGTCATCGATCGTGTCATCATATGCGTCAACCCCTGACATGGCGAGGAGGATTCGTTAAGTATACCAACGCGGACAAGCAACTGGAAAACACGCAAGATTCAACGCGAGCGAACAACTACGGAAATGGCAAGTGACATGGCGGCACAAACGAGCACGCAGCACGGCTGAAGCAACGACGGTGTGAGGACAAAGCTGAACGAGGTCAACGACGCGGGACCAAAGCGAATTGTAACGTCCCTGGCCTCCACGGTGTCGGCGAACGACGTCCCATTACCGAAACGAAGCACAGCGTGCAACGACCGAACAACCACCATGGCGGATCGAGACGGCGAAGTGAAGCACTCAACACTCAACAATGAGTACGGGAGTGTCGAGCCACGCGGAGACGAGCAACGAAGCAGATTTTCCCCCGAAACGCCCACGACAGCACGAAGTGTAAACGCGAACGGCACAACGTACGGAGCTCACGATGCTCGCGACGACGATGCAAATGATGGCGCGACTGTTGGAACGACAAATGGAATCGCAAGGCAACCCAGCAAACATGGTAAACTGCAACGACGCTACACGACAGGCCAACGAAAATGCTGCAATTCAGATCACTACAATGCCCGACCTCACAGCAACTCTCCCAACGTTCTCCGGAACAGACAACGAGAGCGTAGGCGAATGGATCACTTCAGTGGAGAGCATGCGTGAGAGATGTTCATGGAACGACATGGCTATGCTAAACGCCGGAATATCCAGACTTCGTGGACGCGCAGCAGCTTGGCATCGCACTAAACGCCGGAATATCCAGACTTCGTGGACGCGCAGCAGCTTGGCATCGCACAGACGGCGTAAGCCTCAAGAGTTGGACGACTTGGGTAGCGGCACTACGAAAGGAGTTTGACAAGCAACCACTGTTCTGCGAATGGGTGGAGAACGTGAACGCACGGCGACAGAAGGAAGACGAAACCATCACCGACTACATGTATTGCCGACTGCAACGCATAAAACGCGGCAAGTACGCACTAAGTGACGACGACATCGTCGACTGGTTAATTCAGGGCGTGCGCTTGGAAAGTGCAAGGCCCGTGCTCGCGGCTTTCCACGACCTGAGGAAAGGGAGCGTGTCGGAATTCATCAACTACGTACGACAATTCGACAGACGCATGGCTTCGACGAGAAGCGACGGCACACACGCGAAGACATCCCCACGGAATGAGCCACAAAAAAAAGATACGAGAGATGATCACCAGCAAGGCAAGCCCACGAGACTTCCCGCGGACATTTGCGCTCGCTGCCTGCAACGGGGCCACCGCGCGAAGGATTGCCCGAGACCCGACACACGAACTGAGGAGGAGAAGGTAGCCGCCGCGCGACGAAAGGAAGAGCGAGCAGCACGAGAGCAGCGCACCAACCGCATCGTGACGGCGCGCTCGGAGGATAACGTAATCCTCGTACCCACGAAGATCAATGGCGTAGAGACGCTAGCGCTATGGGACACGGGATCAACAGCGACTCTAATATCGTCAGCGTTTGCAGAACAGCATAACTTCGATGTTGTGCCAGACACGGAGTGCATACTCAAGGGACCATTCGGAGACTCAACAGCTCCCGTCAGAGCAACACAAGCGCACATCGCCATCGAGAACGCAAGTGCAACCGTCGATGTAAAAGTGGTCAACGACTTGCCACACGATGCCGTCATAGGGACTGACTGGCGACAGTGCATCACATTTGATTACATTGAGCGATACACGAACGGAACACATACGCTTGAATGGATAGCGAAAAACGGCTCACAAGAAGCGCCAGAAATGCAACGCGAGAAAAACGACATCCCACAACAACCTCTGCTTAAAAATCAAAACGAAGAAGATGCTACAGCAGTGTGCGGAACAGTCACCGCGAACAGTTGGCACAAGCAAGGGAGTCCCAAGCTTCCTTCACTGGACAAACTGCGACGTGCGATTTCACAAGTGCAACCGGCAGACTTCACCACGGATGAAACAGAAAGGATGAGGTCAGTGCTGAATGCAAACATAAATGTTTTTACAAATCCCGGCAACGAACTAGGTCTATGCACGCATGCCGAGCACACGATTGACCTCAACGACGAGAAACCAGTTCGTATGCAACCATATACGACGAGTGATGTGAACAGAAAGTTCATAAGGGAAGAAACCGAGGACTCGCTGAAAAAGGGCATCATCCGCAAGTCGAGGTCAGCATACGCCTCACCTGTGATTGTTGTGGACCAGCCACACCATGAATCGACACCGAAAAGAATGTGCGTCGACTACCGTTTTCTGAATGCGAGAACTGTGAAACGGGCCTACCCAATGCCAATAATCGACACACTACTCCGCAAAGTGTCAGGATCGCGACTTTTCTCGAAACTTGACGTGAAGAAAGCTCAGCCTCAATGTCCCAATACGCGAAAGCGACATCGAGAAAGCAGCATCTGTGACCGAAGACGGACACTATGAGCCGACACGCATGATTTTCGGCTTGTGCACAGCGCCGTCAACCATGCAGAGCATCATGAACGAAGGCCTGCAACCGCTCATCGACAGCGGACACGTCATTGTGTATATGGACGATATATAGCTGTCTGTTTTCCAGCAGACCGGCTGAACCTTTTTTATAGCTTATTTACCGAACAGTTCAGCGCATATTTTACCATTTTTTTCGTTTTTCTTTCTCTTCTACCGGTTCTTCACAATGTATTTCATCGCGGATCAATTTCAGCAGTTTTGCTGCGATCGATATTTGCCTGTTGTTCACTTTAATGCTCGTAGTCTTAAAAAAAATTCGATAGCATACATGCATTTTTGTCGTCATATCACTTGAACTTTTCTTTCATTTGCGTCACTGAAACATGGCTATCGCCTCACGACAGGAATATGTTGTTTCCCATCATACGTTTCCGAGTATTGTCATCGATTGTCTGGTAGTTTTGGTGGTGCAGCTATATTCGCATCTGCATCAATTCCATATCAAAGAAGATATGATCTCAGCCTTTTCGTTGAGAATACCGAGTCCGTATGGATTGAAATTGCTAACCCATCTTTGTCATCGAGCGGTAATAAGACAATCATAGGCTGCATATATCGTTCACCGTCATCCTCTGTTCCCGATTTCTGTTCATCGCTTTCATCCATTTTCAATAAGTTATCACTTGAAAATAAGAATGTCGTCATCCTGGGTGACATAAACATCAATCTTCTCGATTTCAGCAGCTCAGCGTACTCTGATTACACTGCGTGCTTTCTAGGATTTGGCTACGAATCTCTAATCTCGGTTCCTACGAGATGGGTACCTGGTGCATCCAGTTCTTTAATCGATCACATTTTATCAAATTTCATTCCTTCAAACGACTGTGGTGTCCTCGAGGCTAGCTTAACTGACCACTACCCTGTATTTTCCCGATTTGAATGTGCCATACCTAACCAGCTAAGCTCTTTTCAAAAAAATATATTTGATAAACCAAATTTCGTCAAGCGTGTAGAAGCAATAGAATGGTCTTTTTTAGAACTGCTTAGTGATCCTGAAGCTGCTTTTAATTCTTTTTCATCTGCCGTCAAAAAGTGCTTAGACGATTCTACCAGCTTTGTCAAATGTCGCAAAAACTTACCGGCCCCTCACAACCCATGGCTTACAGCTGGCTTAATGAAGAGCTTGCGAAGGAAAGACAATTTATATAAAAAGTTAAAGAAACGGCCTTTCAATGCTGCCCTGCGGTCGCGATATAAAAAGTACTGCAACCTACTTAACAAAGTCCTTGAAGAAGCTAAAAGAAATTATTACACGAACAGGATACATAATGCTGGTAATAACAGCAAAGATCAATGGAAAACAATTCATTTCTAAACAGATCATTAAGTGAGCCAGCTATAACTGAATTACAGTCATCAGAGGGTGTTCTTAGGAATGCAGACGACATTGCGAACGCCTTCAACAAGTACTTCTGTGCTAACACTTCCCTCTTGCCTCATGATTACCAGCCAACAATTAGGGAATGTCTTCAGTCATGTTACCTCTTTCCAACAGGCCCAGATGAGGTAGTGGAAATAATTAGTCACATGAAAATAACAAGTGCTGGTCTCGATAACATTCAACCTATTTACCTGAAATGCATCTCTCACGTGATCTCGACCCCATTAGCCTATACCATTAACCTTATGTTTAAAACTGGCATCTTCCCATCGCATCGATAATTCCAGCCTTTAAAAAAGGCGATAGAACTTCTATTGATAACTACCGACCTATTGCCATTCTTTCATCGTACAGTAAAATCATAGAGAAATGTATTGAAAAACGATTATATAATTATCTAACTAAGTTTCGTATTTTATCCCCTCAACAATTTGGTTTTCGTGCAGGCTATTCAACGGATTTCGCACTACTCTCCCTTACCGATTATATTAAACACGCGCTTGACTCCCGTTGTTTTGCCGGAGCCCTGTTGATTGACCTCTCTAAGGCATTTGACTCTATAGTTCATAATATACTATTAGCTAAACTTAACTCAATAGGTGTCGTAGGTAGTGCACAGGAGCTGATTAATAGCTACTTATCGAATAGACAGCAAGCTGTTTGTGTCTCTAACTTCCTCTCCACTTTCAAATCTATTGACAAAGGTGTCCCGCAAGGTTCCATACTGGGCCCGCTTTTATTCTTAATCTATATTAATGACCTAACCTCGATTTTAACACACAGTCAACCTTTCTTGTACGCAGATGATACAACTATAGTTACTAAAGACAAGTCCATCAATGTGCTAACCATTAAATTGTCCTCTGACTGTAACATTCAGAACTGGTGCACAGCTAATGGTTTAACAATTAATACCAATAAAACACAGTTCATTCTTCCATTCTAATCATAACGCTCTTTCACCTACACCCGCTATTACTATCAATGGCCACAGCCTTCTCAGTACTACTAAGTGCACATTCTTGGGAGTAGTCCTAGATGCTCATCTCAAGTACCATAATCACATTTCACTTATAAGGCAGAGGATTGCTCATGGTATCAGAACATTAATTAAAGCACGACCATTCTTCAACTTGCAGACTTTGCTTAAACTGTACTACGCCTTCATCCACAGTCATATTACGTACTGTATCACGTCATGGGCGAATACCTATCCATCTCATATCCTTCCACTTCAATGTCTCCAAAACCAAGCCATTCGCATCCTAACATTCAGTTCACCGGTCACCAGCGCGTCCCCACTTTTTCAGCAACATAGTGTACTAACAGTGTATAATTTATTCAAATATAAATTGGGGATTCTCGTATTTAAGTATCTTAACGGTACCATTACAGCCAACGTTTTGGAGAAATTTCAATTGTTAAACTCTAATCCTACCAGGTTTGCCTCAAACAACAACTTTTTACTACCACATGCACGCACTAACTACGGCAAACATACTACCATATTTGCAGCTATCCAATTCTGGAATTCAATACCACTAAGCACTAAACAATTGTCATTAGCAGCTTTTAAAAAAGAACTTAAACATGTTATCTTGCAATCATAACTCATCTGTATTTCTATATCGGCGTTCTCTTACATTTAGAGCTATTACTGTGTGCGTTATTTTCACATTTACTACTCATGCACATTGGAGTTGTTTGAATAGCTATATATCATTAATTAACGTCATTTTGTTCCCAATCCTACTGCCATTGTTATTGTATGTTTCGTTCTTTTCATAGCTATGCATAATTACTGAACGTTGTTTTGTTACCATTTTACTGGCATTTCTTATTGAAGGTTTGCATTGTTTTTATTACTATCAATAATTACTTAATGCTTTTTAGTTGCCATTTTGTTGTACTTATCAACATGCAATTTTCTGATAGGAGGTCCCCTTTCAGCCTTGTGCTATGGGACCTCCTTCTGTATATACTAACCCCAATGCGTGTATATTGCTTGCGATAAATATTTTTTTGTTTTGTTGTTTTTTGTGTTTTTTTACCAACGACACTGAGCAACACATCCGAACTGTGAACGATGTTCTGAAGACTCTGACAGACCTTAACCTACGAGTAGACTTTAGGAAGTGCACTTTCGCTGCTGACTCTATCAGCTTCCTTGGATACATAATTTCAAGAGATGGAGTTGCCACAGACCCACGACGTACGAGTGCCATAAAGAACTACGAACAACCAAGTCGAAAGAAACCGCTGCGATGCCTGAAAGACTACGTCACAGAGTATTGCGAGGACGCAATAGATTGAAGACCCGGCCGTGTTAACTGAGGGACTAGCGGCACCTATCGGCAAGCGGGAGAAATACCTCGTGCGACTGCCGAGCGAGGCGGGAAGGGAGAGATCACGTGACGACGAGCGTTCGAGCAAAGGAGGCATTCGTTCGAGGCGTAAAGACGCGGCCGCCGAGATGCGGATCATGTAATCCGAATGCATCGCTAATAAATCAAGTTGTTTTTAGTCATCGATCGTGCCATCATATGCGTCAACCCCTGACACCCTACAAGGACCGGCTCTGTCTGCGCCAACTGTACGATCGGTACGTGGCCACTTAGGTGTTTCTAATGCAACAGAATGAAGCCACTCAACGCAAGATGGACGATTACAGCCAAGGGTCGCTTTGGGACTGGCTAGCTCGCAAGCTGCGATCTACGCGTAATCGGATTGTGCCGGCGAAGAAAATTGAGTTCTTTAGAGAAGTGATCGGATGTGGCGTGAGGCCTGACGAGGTGTCCGGCAAGCTGGTCTCTCTGCTGTTCCCGAAGGGATTCGTTTCGTCCACGTTGGACGAAACCGACGACACGGCCGAAAGAAGCGAAAACGAGAACCATCCCGACGTTGAACGGGAAGTGACGGAAGTCGACGTAGACGCGCCTCACCCGCAGACATCCGGGATTAATGCATCCGATCCTCAGGAACGCGAGAAACGGGTCGCGGACGCAAGCCGCGTCGTTGGAACGACAGAGAGCTCTCCGGCGGAACTGCCTCCTGCGTCGAAACGCTGCCGACACGCATCAGATGGCGTGGTTGATGCATTGCCCTCGCGGGCGCGTACCGTTACCGAAGCGCGTGCCTCGGCAGATCCGGTGCCCGTGTGCTCAGAGAATGACGCAGCCGAGATATTTGAAACGGTTTTCGTGGATGTCCCCTTGGGCAATGACAGTACAAGCGACGGCGTCGTCTTAGCGCGGTGTGACGTGGAAACCCAGTGTACACCAGAGAGCGTCGAAAAGGAAGTTCGGTGCAACGTTTCTTCAGATATATTGAGTGACTTCATTGACGAGGAAGACACGATCCATGTAGAAGTTATTCGACTGTACGAGCAACTGCTCAACATTCAGGAGCCCGCGGATTAACGCGCTACATTCTAAATGGCAAAACTCAATCGGTTCTAGTCTTTCTTCAATGGCAATGATATCACTTTAGGTGTTCTGTGCTTTTAAACTGTAAATAAAGTTAACCATCCGACTTGCCTGTCTTTACGCTTTGTTGCAGTCATTTTTCTAATACAGAGTCAAATATTCACACACACAGATACACAGAAATATTTATGTACTTATTTATTTAACGATACCTTATGGGCCTATGAGGCATTGTGTAAGGAGGGAGAGTACGCTCAACGATAATAACATATATAATACTTTGAATACATAGGTGAATACATATACTAAAAGATACCGGGTAAGAAAAGCACTGCCATACAGTAACCCTTTGTAGGAAGGATATTGTTTTTTTCTAAAACCGAGAAAAAGGTATTACTTCACGAGGCCAACAGAAACAGTTGCCTTAAAGCTGTGGTGCTAGTGTGTTTTTGGCTGATGCATTGTGCGTTTTTTTTTTGCCACCAATGCCTGTATATCGCCCTACATAAAGTTTCTTTTCTTCAATATAAATTTACTGATAGTCAGCGCTGTCTTGTTTTCTTCCTTCTTTAGGTCCCTTTTCTCACGCTGTTCCAAGAATGAACCAACACCAACTCGCCCAACTTTCAATACAGCTGCAGTAATAAATGCAGTGAATAGATATTTCCTTGGCAATATTCTCTGAAGCCGCCCGCTGAGGTGATGCCAGCACTGGGCAACTGTATTTTTTGTTGGTACCAATGGTAACAACAAACTTGACCATCTGTTTGGTTAGTCTAGCGAAATGCCTGACCTATGACTCCAAATTATTAAAGTGTCACATGCAGATATATTGTTGTTCATGAGCAACCCTTCCTATGTTTGTTTTTTACTTCACAGTGATGGCACAGTCTACCTGAAAGCATCGCGCTTCAGAAGCAAGAAGAAAAATGCAGCTCCATACACAATATTTGTTGAGATATGTTAAGAACACTGAGTGCAATTGTGCAGCACGCCGCAGTACCTGCAATCACACCATGGCAGTTCTGAGGACTCTGTCGCATCTACAGTCAAGGGGCTTTACTGAGGCACCCATGGAACTTGCCTGCACGCACCTTCCGCAGAAATGGCGCGTGCCTCGAGGCCCAAACTTGCACGGTATGCCGTTACAGGCAGTCAATTGGCAAGCAGTACGAGAAGGCGGCCTTGACTCGCCACTCGCTGCTCGCCTTTACGAGACAAGGGCAGTTGTGCGAAATCCAGATGAGCAAAAAGCTGCTGCAAGGCAGTTAGGGGAAGATATACTCAAAGACCCCGACAGTGAGTTCGCGAAAGGTCTCTTGGAAGATGATGACCACCCGTACAAGCGTACAAAATGGGGTCTTGCATCAGTTCTTGCCCCACTGTCCTACCAACAGCCCTTTATACCATTTGGATTCGATGTGCTTGTAAAGACCATTTCCAGTGCCTCGCTCAAGAGCTCCAGCTTGCCTGAACCATATGAATTTTTCAGCAGCTGTGATACGTGGAAGCCGCCAGTTATATTGCAAGACAACCATGTTGTCAAGGTAAACAAAACATTTGATGCAATCACATTATTACAGTTGGAAATGGTCAGGCTGTCGTATAACTTTATGTATAAACGTGCTTGCAATATGTGTTACAGGCAAGTTGACCAGTTGTGTTCATTGTGAACAGACTTTGGGTCCCCTCACCCGTTTCCTTGTCATAATTTCTTGGCTTTGCCTTGTCTGTCCTGTATAACTTCTAAAGAGGAAATTTTCAGCCTGTTAATTCGTACTTCCACCTAGTAACTTCTTCAAGAATCAGGAATGGGGTATTTGTGTGTGCAAAATTTGTAGCACGAAGAACAGGTGGAAAGCAGTCAGCAGGAACGTGTAGTGTAAATGAACAGGTTTTCTTCAATGGTCGTAATGAGTTTCTGCCCATTGTTTATCAACTTAAACAATGCATTGTCTTTCGAAATATGTGGCTGTTTTAGGTACTGCAAATGTTTTGATGAGGAGTTAAATAAAAGAAAAAGGCTAAGAAATTTATCTGCCTGTTTTCTGCTATTATTAGAAATACTGCGCTGCCTAATTGTTTTTTTTTAAACAAATAGCTCAAACTCATATCAGAACAATAAGTCAGGATGGCGCTTCCTGCCCTGCATGTTTTTCCCCTCTTTTGTCCTTGCCTAAGTCTGCAGTATTTATTTTTTACCAATATAAACCATCTGATGCTGCTAAGCATATTAACTACATTTCTTCTAAGTGAGTAATCCTGACCTGTGTGTTTTTCTCCACTTTTGTCCTTGAGTACGTGCTCCTCACAGTAACAGCTACTTGAGTCCTAATTGCACGTAGGAAGTTTGAAATGTAGTGTATTAAGCGTTTTGTGCTAAGTACATCACTGAGATGAAGGGAAAAAGAAACGGAAGAAAAATTGACTGTAACAAGCTTTTGTTTACTACCATACATTAGTGAAGAGAGAAAATGGAAACAAAAAGCTAAGATAAAGCATACCTGATAAAACTGAAATTAGGGCTAGCTTGTACAGATTCATCGTGGTGTCATAGGTTTGAGCAGAACACACAAAAGGGAAGGGGACGGAATGGCACTACTCGCAAACTAGTCTTTATTAAGCCTACACAAATAAATAGTTTAAAACAGTCCTCATGCATGCTGAAAAGCCTAGACAACGATTGACAAAAGGCTAACAGAAAGCAACACTTCTTACATACCATCTAATGGGTCATTGTGAGCTTGTTCCTTCAATCTAACAATGTCAACAAGTACACCAAAAACCACTGGGCTGATCCCTGTGCAAGGTACGGCTGCTTGTCAATTTTTTAACAATACAGATATCTTGTTCTAGAACAAAAGAAAGGTTACTTGAGATGTTTTGGAATCTTAACATATATTCAAGAACTTGGATCACTGCAAGTTTTTGATTAGTTACTTTGTCGAGCAAACAGATGGACCTTTTGCAAGGCAAGAAAGTAGCCCTGCTTTCTGCCCCCCTCTTTCATTTCTTTTTTGGGTATTTCAACATCTATGAGAGCTGTTTTGAGGTACTTATTTGGGGTATCTGAATAATCTTTTGGCTGTGAGTTGCGCCATTATCCGTCCCCTTCTCTTGTGTATTGTTTGGTACCCATGAGACCATAATGGAGATACCTGATAAGCACACGTATCCCCAAGGAACCACATTGCACAATCAACTGGGTTTACTGTTTTTTTGGTAAGCAGCACATGCATGATACACTGACTCACACACCATCAAATAAATTTAATTAATATTTATGTTATTTTTTAATTATTTATTTCAGAAGCTGTGCATCACTCCAGAGGAGACAAGGGTCCTTGAAAAAGACATGTCGACAAAGGAGTAGCACAAAGTGGCAAAATGAACCGAGTTTTCGCATGACAGCATCAAATTTTGGCATTGTTGCAAGCCGTAATAAATGAACTGCAAAGGGACTACATGGAGTGGCAGTTCACAAGGACTTGTCACGTCTTCCAGCCATAAGGTATGCCATATGGTCAGAAGCAAAGAACACAATTTCTTCATTTATTAGTCTCCAGAAGTTGCCTCATGCTCATCACCAATAGTTGCCATGTATTATGAATAGAGACTGGATTTTTAGCAATAAAAAACTGTCAATTAAAGCACATGTAGGTGCAAAATACTGTTTTTTTAGGAATTGACAGGCCCAAATAAAAACATTTCACAAGAAGACGGGCTGTTAAGCCCTGTCTTGGGAAATTCATTTTATTTTCTCGACAAAACAGCATGGCGAAAGTGTGAAAGCAGTGATAAAAAAAGCACCATCTCAAGATTCTTAGGTTTTATGTTCCACCCTTTTTCACTCAGTATTAGTTTATAGCAAAAAAGGAACACTGAACATCTGCCGAAGTTAGCAGCACATAGTTTGGAATGTTCGGTGATCCAATGTCCTCAGGAATTGCAGAATAATCGCCTATAATAACCTTTGACAGTTCTTTCAGTACCGAGAACCCGGAATTTATGTTCAAGGCAGATTGAAGTTTGGACTAACTAAGCAGATCTGAGTTAACTAAGCAGATCTTTTGGGAGTGGCGAAATTTTGCTGAACATCCAGAATGAGCCCGACATTCTGGATCACTGTAGCACCTGAGCATTCAAGTTTCTTGATGTCGGCTACCCCGCAGGGGCGTCTGCGCAAGCAGGCGTTTGGTGGGTTGCGACACCACGGACCCGAGCACACGGGGGTTGGACCCTCCCACGCGTAGCCGTGCGTGGCTTAGCCGTGTCTGGGGAAAGGGGGATCCTGGAGGCTGAGCTAATGCTGGGTGTTTGGACCTTTAAGGCCCCCCGACGGAGGCAACACACCTCTTCGGCCTCTGCTTCACATAGACGGCACCTCCAGACTGACCCACCTGGAGGAAATCGGCAGTCGCCTTTTCCTGTCCCCCTCTTCAATCTTTCATCTTTCTCTCTCACTTTTCCATCTTTCCTGTCTTCTAGTCACTTCTCACTTCCGAATTTCTGGGCGGCAAGGATTAACCTGGTGTACTTATCCAACCTTGGGTATCTTATATTAGGTTATAGCGGCGATGCATGGCTGGCGTCTGCAAGTATTCCATCCTTGTAGCGTCCCCTTGTTGGGCTCGGTGGTGGGTGGCTACCATCGCCGCCGAATTTATAATTTTTTATATGGCATATGCTTTTCCCCCGTTACTTGATCGCTCCCTGAAGAGGGGGCGCACCGATGAAAGTTTCAACTTTTTTATGAAACCGAAAGAAATCTTCCCCAAGTACCACATGATACATAGTCAAAATGAAGCCAAGAAAGTCCGTACGATATCACCATTCGTTGTTGCAAAAAGTCTGACAGAGGCAATCGGCACTGGTTACAAAGTGACTAAAATGGGAAACGGTGACCTTCTTCTGGAAGTACGTGACAAGCTTCAATACAACAAACTGTCAAAACTTGTTGCGTTTGGTGACATCCCTGTCTCTGTGACAGAAATGACACCACTGTCCGCGGTGTCATTTCTGATGACGACCTCCTTGAACTCAGAGAAAGCGAGCTATTGGATGGATGGCAAGACCAGAACGTGGTAAAAGTGCAACGAATTAAGTTAAGGCGTGATGACAAGGAAATTCCAACCAAGCATGTAATAATTACCTTTGGAACAAGTGACCTCCCTGATTCAATAGAGACCGGATATTGTAAACTACGCGTACGGCCGTACATTTCCAATCCGCGTCGATGCTTCAAGTGTCAGCGTTTTGGGCATGGGTCTCAAAGCTGCCGAGGGCACACTACCTGCGCAAAATGTGCATCTAAAGAACATGCCTCAGACAACTGCACCTCCACAACCCATTGTGCCAAATGTGACGGAGACCACCCCGCTTATTCGCGATCGTGCCCGTCATGGAAGAAAGAAAAACCAATAATAGAACTCAAAGTCAAACTAAACATTTCCTTTCCAGAGGCACGCAAGCGTTTTTCTGCCCGCAACCAGTCTAGTCCTTCCTACACCGATGTGGCGCGCCGGGGGGCAGCGTCACATCCTGCGGCGGCCGCCCGAGTCACACAGAGTGTGACGGCGGTTACGCCATCAGCCCCCCAGGCACGAGCAGCCAGTGCTGTTCCGCCACCTACCACGCAGGGCCAGCAGACCTCAAGGCCTGCCGGTCCCAGGGCCACTGCTCGTGCAGACCGGCCCCAAAAACCCCAGAGTATGCCCGCTCCACGGGCATCATCCAGCGCCTCTGACGAGGCGATGGATGCAAGCAGCTCTACTCCGGCGTCCCAGACGCCGAAGGAACGACGTAGCTCCATGGAGCGCGCCGGGAGAAAAGAAAAATCCCGTATCACGGGGCCTGAAAAGGTCTCGTGAGATAATTTATCTCCCTTGACACACAGCACAAAACACTTCCAATATGGCTACGCAGATAATACATTGGAATGTGAGAGGTTTATTACATAATCTTGATGACATTAAGGAACTCTTACATAAGCTAAATCCAAAGGTGCTGTGTGTTCAGGAGACGCACCTCAATCCTTGACACACTAACCTTCTCCGACAATATGCCATTTATCGCAGAGACCGCAATGATGCCCTCACCTCATCTGGTGGTGTGGCTATAATAGTGGATAAGGGTGTCGCCTGCCAGCATTTACAGCTTCAAACGCCCCTTGAGGCAGTTGCAATCAGAGCCGTGCTGTTTAATAAACTAGTAACAATTAGCTCTCTATACATCCCTCCCAGCTACCAACTCTCCAAAACAGAATTCCAAAGCTTTATAACAGAACTTCCTGAACCTTACATCATAGTAGGCGATTTAAATGCCCATAACCACCTCTGGGGAGATTCTCGTTGTGATGCAAGAGGGCGCTTAATTGAAAATTTTCTTTTCTCTACAGATCCGTGCTTGTTAAATAAAAAAGAGCCAACATTCTACAGTGTGGCACACAAAACATACTCATCTATAGATTTAAGTATCGCATCAAGTACACTTGTGCCATACCTAGAGTGGGACGTCATCAAAAATCCATACGGGAGTGACCATTTCCAAGTCATCCTAAAATTAACAAAAGGCGATGACTGCTCCACATCTGACCCGATGGAAAGTCGACGGTGCCGACTGGAAACGATATAGAGAGCTGACATATGTGGCCTGGGATGACATCTGTACATTTCCTATCGACGATGCAGTGTCATATTTGACGGCAATTATAACTGACGCTGCGTCACTCTGTATCCCTCAAACGAACGGATCGCCTTTTAAACGACGTATTCCCTGGTGGAATGAGGAGTGTAAGGAAGCTCGAAAAAATCAAAATAAGGCTTGGAGTCACCTTCGCGACTCTCCAACTTCCGAGAACTTAATCAGCTTCAAGAAAATAAAGTCGGAAGGTAGAAGAACGCGCCGCCGTGCTAAAAGGGAAAGCTGGCAGAGATTCATCTCCAGCATTAATTCATATACAGATGAAAGAAAGGCCTGGAACAGGGTAAATAAAATAAAAGGCCGCGAAACCCATCCTCTACCATTAGTAAATACACAAGGAGACACACTCATTGACCAAGCTGATTCTCTAGGCGCACATTTTGAAAAGATTTCAAGTTCATCCCACTACTCAGATACATTTCTGAAATATCAGAAACAAGCGGAGCGACTGCCTCTGGATCGTAAAGGTAATAGAAATGAACCCTACAACCGTCCATTTAATATGGCGGAATTTCAGGCTGCACTAAATGGTTGCAACAAGTCCGCTCCAGGAAGTGATAGAGTCTTGTACGAGATGATCAAACACCTAAACCCCGAAACCCACAAAACACTACTATCACTCTTTAATTCCGCATTCTCTGCCGGTTACATTCCGCCCGCATGGAAAGAAGCAATCATCATTCCTATTCTCAAAGAAGGCAAGGACCCTTCCTCAGCCAGTAGCTATAGGCCTATAGCCCTGACAAGTTGTGTATGCAAAATCTTTGAGAAAATGATTAACCGGCGCCTCATCAATTTTCTTGAAAGCAACAAAATACTCGATCCCCTACAGTGCGGTTTCAGGGAAGGTAGATCCACAACAGATCACCTTGTCCGCATCGAGACAAACATCCGTGATGCCTTTGTATACAAATAGTTTTTCTTATCAGTATTTTTAGACTTGGAAAAGGCAAACGACACAACTTGGCGTTTTGGAATTCTCCGTGACCTGGCTGGAATGGGAATCCGAGGCAACTTATTAAATGTGATTCAGAGCTACCTCTCTGATCGCACGTTCCGTGTCAGAGTTGGTAACGTACTGTCTCGACAATTCACACAGGAAGCTGGTGTACCACAAGGTGGTGAGCTGAGCTGTACATTATTTATTGTCAAAATGAACTCGCTCCAAACTGTCATACCACGTAGAATGTTTTATTCTGTATATGTGGATGACGTACAAATAGGTTTCAAATCATGTAGTATTTCTATCTGCGAGCGACATGTACAGATTGGGCTAAACATTATCTAAGTGGGCTGACGAGAATGGATTTAAACTAAACCCACTAAAAAACACGTGTGTTCTCTTCTCGAACAAGCGAGGTATATTACCTGACCCCACTATTTATCTTAATCGGCAACAGCTACCTGTGAGCCATGAACATAAATTTTTAGGCCTCATTTTAGACTCTAAATTAACATTTATCCCCCACTTGAAGTATCTGAAAGCGAAGTGTCTGAAGACAATGAATCTACTGAAGATCTTGTCCCGGACATCTTGGGGAGGTGACAGGAGGTGCCTCTTAAACTTGTACAAAAGTCTCGTACGGTCGCGCCTTGACTACGCAGCTATAGTGTATAACTCTGCTACACCTAGTGCTTTGAAGATGCTAGATTCCGTTCACCACTTGGGCATCCGTATTGCTACAGGTGCCTTCAGGACTAGTCCTGTTGAAAGCCTGTACGTCGAGTCCAATGAGTGGTCTCTGGATCTCCAAAGGACATATTTAAGTCTCTCCTACGCCCTGAAAGTTAGATCAGACATCCAACATCCATGTCATTCTACCATTCGCGACATGTCTACTGTCAGGCTGTTCCGTAACCGCCCAGCCAACCGGCCTCCTCTGTCTCTCCGGTTAGAAGCACTGTCAGAAAAAAACAGAGGTCCCTCTTCTAGGGAATGTACTAATGGCCCCTACTTTGCTTCCACCGCCTTGGGAATGGCACACTATTCAGTGTGACATCTCTTTCATAGAAATATCCAAACACGCACCGGAGGCACATATACATTCCCATTTTCTTGAACTCCAGGACAAGTACTCCTGCACAGAATACTACACAGATGCTTCGAAGTCCACTGCTGGCGTTTCTTACGCAGCTCTCGGAGACTCATTTTCTACATCTGGGGCACTAAATCCACACACATCTATCTTTACAGCGGAAGCATATGCTATACAGGCACGGATCCAGGGGGGATGTCCGGATGTCCTGACCCCCCCCCCCCTCAGATTTCTGCATCGCCCCCTCGCTGACAGGGGGATGGCCCTGTCGCAAAAAATATGGCCACCAGAACTCTTCAAAATTATTTTTCGCGAGTACCAGTGGTATCAGCCATCTAAAAGTAAACTAGCTCGCTCACAAGCTTAGTTGTATTCCTTAGGAGTGTGGTGTCGCGAAGTTGCCGTAGTTATTTTTTCTCATGAACAACTTGGACCTCCTGGTGCCGGCCGTGCCTTACTCGTCCCGTCAGTGGCGTCGAATGAACGAGGGGACGTCCCTTTTGCCAAGCACGCCGATGTCCGCGAGAGCACCTTCGCGCCTGATCAACTTAGTTCCCCATTTGGGGTGTCGTCGGTTGCCTCATTGGCTATGATCGATTCCACGACCAACCTGCTTAATGAAAGAGATCTCTCGCTGAAGTTTTCATATATAAATAATAACAACTAACAGCTAAACTAAGAACTACGCATAGGCAACTTTTCTTTAACTGCAGCACTCATTGTGAGCACAGTTATACGTTGACAATATCCAGTACGAGCACCGTACCGTTCGTACGCTACAAGTTTTTCATTGTAACTTCGCAGTTTTATTGTCGTACATGAAGCATAGGAGGCTCAAGCCCGCCGGATCCGTTTATCTGAGTGGCCGTTCTCGCGGAGCGGGGCGAAGCCTCGAGCAGCGGCTGCGAAGTGGGGGAGCGTGACGTCAGCGGCAACGCCAGCGCGCGGGCCTAGGATGGCGTCGCGTGGTTAGAGAAACGGGAGCAGATACGCGCCTCGTGTAAAAGGATGACGTCGCGTGGGAAACAAAACATGAAGACGCTGGCTCGCGCTATCGGCTTCTACGCCACATCGTTCTTCTTTTAGGTGGCGTCGTGAGTCTTCATACGCGGTGATTTGCATATCGTAAACAACCAGCGGACTTAGTTACTCTCTATATTAAATAAGCTACCCTGTTACGGCTTAAGGGGACAGGTTTATCATTTAATCAAAAGTTACCTGGAAAATCGCAAACAGTACGTAACATTAAACAGCTGTTCTTCTGATCAACACATAATCACAACGGGAGTACCACAAGGCTCGATATTAGGTCCCCTTTTATTTCTTTTATATGTGAATGACATCTGCAACATACCCCATACTGAGGAGATAGTACTTTTCGCCGACGATACAAATGTATTTTTCCATAGCAAAAATTTGGAAGAGGCCGAATTAAAAGCTAATATATGGCTAAGAGAACTATCACTATGGTTAGATGCAAATGAGTTGCAGTTGAATATAAGTAAAACGAAATATGTCATCTTCAGAGCTCGAAACTCGCATATACAAAATAGTTTCAAACTGCGTTTCGAAGACGCAGTGCTTGAAAAGACGAGCAGTATAAAGTTTCTAGGTGTATTTTTTCAGGAATATTTATCGTGGAATGACCACATATCCCATCTCCAAAGTAAGCTATCTCGAACAATTGGCGCACTATGGAAAATAGGTTCTTTATTTCCAAATAGATTAAAACCGGTTATATATCATGCATTAACTCAGTCTGATATACAATACTGCTTACTGATATGGGGCTCTACAACGAAGACCAATTTAAAAAAACTAGAGGTTTTACAAAAGAGAGCTGTTCATGCTCTTGAACGCGTCCGCTTCAATGATACCTGATACCACATCTCCATATAAAATAAGGTATAAATTAGTTCCACCAAATCATCTCTATACAGAGAAGCTCTCACTTTATATGTTCAGGCAAATTAAAGAAAACTGGGCAAATTTTGAGTCTATCTAAACGACCACAGACCGCAACTTTCGAGTGATTAACTATAAACTACCTAACATTAGAACTAATTATGGGATGCAAAGCTTGAGGTATAAAATTCCTAAGCTCCTAAATGAAAACAGGGAAACGTTAGACCTAATAAAGCAATCGTCTTCAATAAAATTGTATAAAAGAAATACATGTTACCGAACATAGCTCGTTGGTGTGATGTGCGGTTTTCATGTGGATTATGTGTTTTTTCGCTCTAAATGTTTATTCATGCCAGTTGGAGCCAAATGAATAGTACAGCGCTTTCATATGTAAGACACAGTAATGAACTATGGCTGTTTTTGTTTCCCTGTTTCCTATATTTGTTCCCGGATGCGTACTGTAGCAAATCGTGACGTCAAGAACTGGAACAGCAGTACTACAAATATGGTTAATTACGTTTCTTATTACTCGCCCAAACTGTGTTGCTCATGCTGTTTTTTTTAATGTTTACACATGGTTGTGCTTGTTTTTCTTAAATTGCATGTATAATTTTTTCTCGAACTTGCCTGCTTAATTTGCTTGTTCACGTTTCCCCTACTCCCTTTTCGTTTATTCTTACACTGTCCTGATTGCGTCGCTGGAGTGCAGATTGTACAGGGGTCAGGGCCTCAGTCAGGCGCTTGCTAGCGCCTTTAGTCCTGACCCTTCTGGTTTTCTGTAAGCAAACTGGAGAATTTGTGAATAAAAAAAAAGAGGACGCCATCGCTCCGTTATCAGATGCTCGAGCTAAGGCGTTAGCCTGTTCGTTCCCCTGTACCCCCGCATGTACGTCCCGGGCACCAGACTAGGCGATTGCGGTGGTTGAACGATTTGGGGATTATCGTGAGGCTAGCCGCAGTCACGTGCCCCTTAAGAAACATGCAACATATTTCCCGAGAGTCTGTGACCACGACCGAGTCCCTTTCCGAACGCTCCGCGTGAGCGATCGCCACTGCTAACATTTCGGCCGAGGTGGGGGAGCCCGCCGTGGTCGACGCGGTAATTTGCTGCTGGCTAATCGCGTTCACGACTGCCAGGGCGTACCTCCTTTGGTAGCGCTGCCCGGTAGCCTCTGCCTACGCAGCTGCGTCCGTGTAGTACGTAAGGTTCCTAGCGTTGTTGGAGTACATCGATTGAATATGCTGTGCGCGTGCTTTGCGCCTTTCCTTGTTGTACTCGGGATGCATATTCTTGGGAATTGGAGCTACTGTAATTTTGGATCTCACCGAAGGAGGGAGAGGTACGCCTGTTCGGTGAGATAAATCGGGTATGCTGGGATATTAATTCGTGCCAATATTGTCCTACCAGTTTTTGTGAAGCTGAGACGCTCCCTCTGTCACATCAGAGTGGCCTGCCTCAGTTCGTCGAAAGTATTGTGTACTCCCAAAGCTAGCGTGCGCTCCGTGGAGGTAGATTTAGGCAGGCCCAGAGCCCCCTTGAAAGCCGTTTGAATTATCGTGTTGGCCTGCCTCTCCTCTTCCCTGTTCAGGATTTGGTAGGGCAAGCCATATGTGATTCGACTAATCACTAAGGCCTGTACGAGCTTTAGGGTACCGATTTCTCGCATTCCCGCCTTTCGATACGCCACTCGACGTATCATTTGGGCTGTGTTGTGGGTTGCGGATTTGATGGTTTTGAGCGTCTGTGCTGCTCTCCCGTCGCTCTGAAGCCACAAACCCAGGACTCGCATCGTAGGTACCTCTCGGACCATTTGGCCCTCAACCACAATGTTAATCGAGCCTCTGGATTTGTAGCCTTTCGCGTGTATCCGGATGACCTCGGATTTTTCGGGCGCGCACTTCAGCCCGCTCGTTCGGGAAAATTTCTCCACCGCTAATACCGCGGTTTGGAGCGACTGCCTCTAAGTTTTCAATACAAACATACCCACTTACTGCAGTCGACAAAAAATAATTGTTCAATTTTAGTTAATTGGGCGGCTCACAGCGATAATTATCATCTCACTTTGTGCCCCCCTGGTCACATAACTTATTTGCACAGGTGGTCTTCGCGTGCCTCCCAGTGGCTAATTTTAAGAAAACCATAAAGCTTAGTTTTGAACACCCTGTATTATCAGGCACAGCCGCCAAGCACATGCCTGTATTGGGCAACGTCCTCTTCCTATAAGCTCGGAGAAACCGATACCTGGCTTCGCTATAGGGCTTCTTCCTCTTTCTGGGGTTTTACGAGCAAAACCAGTTGTGATTATGAGGCACGCCGTAGTGGAAGGCTCCGGATTAATTTTGACCACCTGGGATTCTTTAACGTGCACTACAACGCAAGCACACGGGCGTTTTTGGATTTCGCCTCCATCGAAATGCGGCCGCTGCGGCCGGGATTCGATCCCGCGATCTCGTGCTCAGCAGCGCAACGCCTGACCTGACTGGGCCACCACGGCGGGCTACAGGTGTTGCTCTATCCGTATAAAACGCGGGTTTATCGTGAGCAGAAACGGTGAATTTCGGTAAATGAGAAAGGCTACTATCATCATCATCATTGACAGAAGCTGACCCCCCCCTCAGAAAAAACCTGGATCCGCCCCTGATGCTATACTCTCGGCTATTCAACACATAAGGCTCACAAACGTCGCTATTGTCTTCACAGACTCATTAAATGTGGTCAAAGCCCTAAGCAATCTACGGAAACACAAGAACCCCGTTTTTAATGAACTCTACAGTTTATTGTGTTCCGCATATATGTGCAACCAAATGATTGTCGTATGCTGGGTACCTGGCCACAAAGGTATAAAAGGCAATGAAGCTGCTGACACAAATGCTACGTCAGTAACCTTTAGCGATACAGACCCAAATATCCCCATCCCTGTCACAGACCTAAAGTATTTTCTACGCCGTAAGCTGAGGAAGCATTGGCAAGGAGAGTGGGATACCCAGGTACTAAATAAGTTACACATGATAAAACCAAAACTAGGGAACTGGATAACTGGGAAAACGGCACGATATAAAGAAGTGCTTGTTTCTCGATTAAGAATAGGACACACTTACAGTACTCACTCTTACCTCTTGACTAGGAATGATCCTCCGATTTGTAGTAAGTGCGGCAATATTGTGACAGTTGTCCATGTTCTTATTCAGTGCCCTGCTATAGAAGCAGAGAGGAAAAGGTATTTCCCTTCTGCATATCGTGAAAACATACCTCTTCACCCATCATATTTTCTTAGCCATGAACCGCTTTTTAACCTGAAAACAGTTTTAGAATTCTTATATGAAGTAAACACCCTGGAAATCATTTGGCCAGGTAATTTTAGCAAGTGATTAACGGCCCTTGTATTCAAGGGCTAATTTCAAGCCCTAGTATCACTGTTATATGTCTTACATCATACGTTTTTAACGAAACCCATTTGCCATAGCCCACATCATTAACTAGGTAGTGTCATTATTTTACCACTTACATGTTTTACGCCATTTACAGCGACAGTTTTTAGGCCCTTCTACAGCCATGTCAGATCTACTTTGAGGAATTTATTGTCCACGCCATCCACAAGTCATCGATAACATTACCATTTGTCATGGCGCTCTTTGGCCATACCTGGCCCTTGCGCCATAAAACACCACACATCATCATCTTGATGTCGGCTAAAAACATGAAGTGAGCACACGAGTACCCGCCATCAAGGGTATCGTTACATAGATGTTTCAGCCCTTCTCACAGCGATGTTCTTGTCTGCACCAAACTTGTTTATTACAGCCATTACAGTGGCAAAGTGTTCATGGTTATAATCGGCTGTCTTCAGTCAAGTTCCCCAGTGAATATCGTTACAAAGAAAATAAGGCCAAGTAAAAGCACGGCAAAAGGCTTTTATAGGCTGTGAAAATCTAATAAAAGTAATGCCTATTTCAATGATGGTGCATGTAAAATATTTGCTGTATAAAAACGAAGAAAAAAAAACTTATGTTTGCTTTAGTTTTGAAACAACCATGCAATTTTCGCACTTTTCAAATTACCTGCAGGTATGGTGTTACGAATGAACCACTTGCTGCACAACGCTACCAGGATGTGCTGCGAGGCCTTGGCCATGATTGCACACTACACACTTGTGGCCTCTTGCTTAACCCTGAAGCTCCCTGGCTTGGTGCTTCCCCTGATGGATTAATCTACGACCCAGCTGAAGTGAACTCTCGTGGCATACTTGAGATCAAATGCCCATTTCTTGCGTGACAAAAGTTTACATGATCTGAATGCTGCAGAGTTTTGCAGTGATAATACTGAAAACGGTGCAGTACTAAAGAGAGACCACATTTACTATTGTCAAGTATTGGGCCAGATGGCTATTTCCCAGCCTATGTGGGCACATTTTGTTGTCTATTCAAAGCAGTTCATTTTAATTCAACGCATACGTTTTTCCAATGAAGACTGGAAAAAGATGAAAATGAGGCTTGACAATTTTTATTTTTCAGATTTTTTGCTGTTTCTTGAAACAACTGGTGCAAGCCTAAACAAGATCTAGTAGTGCAAACATAACTAGTTCATGCAACCTTAAAGGGGTCCTGCAATGCTTGCTTTAAGCCACCATATTTGCTCTAGATCTATTCTCAGCATTTCAAGGAGCAAAAGGAATTAAGATAATGTACACAAACCCAAAATATCACTAACAGAAGTTTCAAAATACAAGCAAAATGAGAGTTGCCCTTTACTTGAATTTTCACAGCTCTAGATGCCACATTTTGCTCTCCCATGACATCATCGATTGGCGCCGATAGCAGCAGGGCAAGCCTGCTCAGCCTGTTGAGGTAAGTTGCAAGTCCTCCATGACGAGAGAATGTGCTGTCTAGTCGCAAAGGCCATGTCATCACATTTATAGTTACAACAGCTTTCACGAAGTGGCTGTTGGCGTGCCTGACATGTTGATGGCTGCACAGCCACAATATTGCACATATTGAATATTGCCATTTAGAACCATGTTCTATAGAACCAATAGAATATAGAATATTGCCAATAGAATATTGCCAATAAAACCATGTTGAATATTGCACAGCCACAGACACCTTGTCTGTGGCTGTGCCACGTTAACCCGATGTATTCGAAAGGCACTTCATGGGTGGTTTTCATCATCTGTGACACAACGGTCACAGAAAGGGGTCCAGGCAAGGAGACACAATCTCTCCAATGCTATTCACTGCTTGCTTAGAAGAAGTATTCAAGCTCTTAGACTGGGAAGGCTTAAGAGTGAGGATGAACGGCGAATACCTCAGCAATCTTCGGTTTGCAGATGACATTGTCCTATTCAGCAAAAATGGATACGAATTACAGCAAATGATTGAGGACCTTAATCGAGAAAGTGTAAGAATAGGGTTAAAGATGAATATGCAGAAGACAACGATAATGTTCAATAGCCTGGCAAGGGAACGTGAATTCAGGATTGCCAGTAAGCCTCTAGAGTCTGTAAAGGAGTGTTTACCTAGGTCAATTACTCACAGGGGACCCTGATCACGAGAAAGAAATTTACAGAAGAATAAAATTGGGTTGGAGTGCATATGGCAGGCAATGCCAAATCCTGACTGGGAGCTTACCACTGTTGTTAAAAAGACAAGTGTACAATCGTTGCATTCTACCGTTGCTAACATATGGGACAGAAACTTGGAGGTTAACAAAGAAGCTTGAGAACGAGTTAAGGACCGCACAAAGAGCGATGGAACGCAAAATCTTAGGACTAACGTTAAGAGACAGGAAGACAGCAATGTGGATCAGAGAACAATTGGGTAGTACTACAACTTTCTGCTGGGCGAGTTGGTTCATACTTGCAAAGGAAATGGTTATGCGAAAAACAAAAAAAACACAGTCCGTGTTTTTTTGTTTTTGCGCATAACCATTTCCTTTGCAAACAATT
Source organism: Dermacentor silvarum (assembly GCF_013339745.2). NCBI lineage: Eukaryota > Metazoa > Arthropoda > Arachnida > Ixodida > Ixodidae > Dermacentor > Dermacentor silvarum. Next base: position 279,033,732 of record NC_051154.1, on the reverse strand, counting down.
GGGTATAGCCGATTTTCTAGTTCACATTAAGCGGAAGGAATGGAGCTGGGCAGGCCGTGTAATGCGTAGGATTGATAACAGGTGAACCATTAGCGTTACAGAATGGATACCAAGGGAAGCGCAGTCGAGGTCGGCAGAAAACCAGATGGAATGATGAAGGTAGGAAATTTGCAGGCGCAAGTTGGAATCAGCTAGCGCAAAACAGGGGTAATTGTAGATCGCAGGCAGAGGCCTTCGTCCTGCAGTGGACATAAAATATAGGCTGATGATGATGACAATGTTTCTTCATCTCAGTTCTATGCGTATCTGTAAGTGCAGTTGTTTAACCGGAGTAGCATTTAAATCCGAGTACTGCTAGCAAGGTAAATTGCTCTAACAATTGTGCAAATCCTTTTCTTTGAGAGCACTGTCTGATTCTATTCACCCTCTTTTATCTACGGTGACTGAAGGTTTGACAAGATGGCACAAACAATCCACATTTGGTTTGCAAGTGGGACCAGGAGGACAGGAATAGACTTATCAAAGATATGGAAGGTTTTAATCCTTTGAATTTTTCTCTCCACATGAATTCACAAAGCTGCTATGTCCTGTGTGTCCTCAATTTCTTGAGTGGAGGACTGCTCTTTACGCAGAAATGGTGGTATGTTGAGGGTAACCCCTTTAGCACTCAGTAGGTCACCAATTGCGAAGCCCTCATCTGCCATGACCGAGTCTCCCACATCAAAAGGCCTTTCAAGAAATCCACTCTTAATGACACATTCTCGGTCAGATGTGCAGCCAGTGAACAGCTCAGACACAAATGTTAAAGTGCCTTTAGGTGAAATACCAATCAAGCCCTTAAATGTGTGGCAAGACTTGTAATGAGAATAAAGGTTGGACTGAGACACAAATGATGATGGCACTTCACATGTGATTTCCGTGGCATCAATGATTACACGTGTCGATGGGTACTTTTCTAAAAAAAGCAATCGGCATAGTTTCTTGAATAACCTGCTTTGACAGCCAAAGCTTGAGATCATTGAGGTGCAAGTAAAGAAAATTGAGCCACGAAGTGAACACCCTGGATACAGTACTCTCTGAAATGCCAAACAAATCTGCCAAATGCTTATGCAACAGTCTAACTTTCAACTTAACAAGGTGAAGAAACAACTGATTGTCCACGTTAAGCTTGCGAGGTCTTCCCTTGCCCCCAGTGTCTTTCATGAGCAAACCCTCACTGCCCTTCTACAGTTTCATATTTCTGCCATCTTCACCTGGATTGAGAAAGGTCATTAAAGCATAGAATTGATGATAACTTGGTAAGCCTGTGTAGAACTGAATGTCTTCATCGTTGTCCTTAAACTTCTCTACAGAGAATGTAGCTTCATCCGACACATTAAGCCTCATCTGTGTACATTTTAGGTCTTCTTGTAACTGCTTGATGGTTGCATCTCTTGCCTTCATCTCAACTTCAAGTTCTCGCACACGGTCTTCTAGGCGAGAAATCTCGGCATGCCACCTCCTGCAATGCAATGTTGCCGGGCACTTGAACACTTTGTGCTGAATCTTTCAGGCTTCCCGATGTTCCTTTCTGCAATTTGGTCTTGCCTTTTGGTGTTTTTTGTTCCAGTTGTTTGTCAGGGTTTGGACATGAATCACGGTTCCGTGGTGGTTTTCTTTGCTTCTGCACTTTCTTGAAAACAAATATGGATGGAACAGCCCACTCATGCAGGTGCCTCTGGCCATTTGCTACATTGGCTTTTGCTCCATATCAACAAAGTGGTTCGAGCAGAATTTTGTTGTGCATGACACTCTAAAGAGAGGTCCTTCATCTCTCTTGATTGCAGCTAGCCACTTTTTGTGCATCTTTGGATTACTTGGGAACCTGTGGAACGACACCTGGAAAAGAACACCAAATGTTAGCAGTGCTGGAGTTGTAGCCAGACTTTGCGCATGTATGGTCCTATAATTGCTAATATGACAGCAATCAACTATAACTTATGTAGCCTATCAGAGGCTCACAAGTGACAAAAATAAACCTGCTTTTGACTGTAAGGCAGCAATATACAGTGCAGTGGTTACATATGCACATTCATGAGAATTAAAGGAATGTGACTGACTTAAAGGTGCTGAGAGAGAACTTGAACTGCTACCTCGCTTTATCTCGGTAAGCACCGTAACATATGGGTAAATATTGGTAACCGTTTCGGAAAGAAACCTTAAAGTGCCGAAGGCAAGGGGGTAAAGCCCTTCTACACGAACACCTCGTGAAACTAGCGCTGCCGGCATTTATGAATCTAACGTTCTCGGCGTCTAGTGACGCTGCCCATTACTGCGGTGCCGTAGCTAGCAGCTGCTCACATTATACATTCTGGTGGAACAACGCTTCCACACGCAACTGCTGCAGCTACTTTCGAGCGTGCTCGGAACTGATTTTTTTAGATCGCGATCGAACAATGATTGCTGATACATGATCCAGCAATGCCCCATCGAGCAGCTCGATCACGATGCGTGGGTCGCGACTGACAGGACCCGTATCGAGCAAACTCGCGATTAAATGTGCCCGTGTTGCAGCACTCAATCCGAATATAACTCAATAGAGCGATCGAAAGCGCTCGTGTGACACAGTTATTAGATACAGTAGGCACGGTGACTCAGTGGCAGAGGGTACACTGTTGATATCGGTGCAATGAATGCCGTATTCGATATCGCGCACTTATCACGTACCTTGTGGTTGGAACTGTCCAAGTAGCCATACTGCTTGCATAGCGGCACGCAGCAGTAAGCTGGCATCTCTATCTTCAATGCAAGAACGCTGGATAAAAAGCACAAAACAAAAGCGCGCGGCGGCGTGGGCGCCAGCCAGCAGATCCGAACGTGCACGCGCAACGCTAGGGTGCTTTTTCTACCGCTCACAATGGCGGCTGAAAACCAGGGTTTTCTGGCTGTAGCACAGGGTGGTCGGGCTTATGCAAGTCCCCTATAGCAACTCCGCCAGTGCAGAACCACCAATTTTCTACTGCTACATATTGAGTGTCAAAATAGTGAACTAATGGTACACCATTTACTGTACAAAATTGTACGATCATATATGAAGCTGTAGAGAAGGCAATGTTTATAGGCTGTGGTACGACATTTAGACGCACGCATTGAGCATAGTCAGTAGTACTTTGTGTTTTCTTGCAGGTTGCTGCCAGGTTTCAGAGCAACACTTAAGCTGTCCTGTCTACTGGAGCTACTTCAACGACATCCGTTGGTGTGCACCTGTATTTTTTATATTGCTGCGCCTTTAACACTTCAAAGCATGATTTGTCGACACGCAGAGGGCAACCCGGCGCTGCCAGAGAGAGCTACCTGCAGTCCCGCTATATCGCATCAAATCATTCCAGCCAATCTGCGACACGTGGAAGGCAACCCGGCGCCACCTGCGATCCCGCTGTGTGTCGCTCACAATCCGAAGTGCCATTTTATAAAGCTAGACTTCGACAAGGATCCATTAGTGCAACGGACACATCTTGACACAGACCCGCAGGGGCGTCTGCGTCAGCAGGCGTTTGGTGTGTTGTGACACCACGGACCCGAGCACATGAGGGTCCGACCCTCCCGCGTTTAACCGTGCGTGGCTTAGCCGTGTCCGGGGAAAAGGGGATCCTGGGTGTTGAGCCGAAGCCGGGTGTTTGGACCTTTAAGGCCCCTCGGCGGAGGCAACACACCCTTTTGGCCTCGGCTTCACGTAGACGGCACCCCCGGACTGACCCACCCAGGGGAAATCGGTAGTTGCCTTTTCCTGTCCTCCTCTTCAATCTTCGTCTTTTTCTCTCACTTTCAATCTTTCCTGTCTCCTTCTCACTTCTGATTTTCCAGGCAGCTAGGGTTAACCTTGTGTGAGATAGCCAACCTTGGTTATATCATATTTGGTTATAGTGGTTGTGTACAGCTGGCGTTGGTAGGTCTTGTTCATAACAACCCTGTTGCGTCCCCTTTTTGGGCTCCACGGTGGGCGGCTGGCACCGCTGCCGAAATCATTTTAATCTGTATGGCATCGTCATACCCCAAACTCCCTGATCGCCCTCTTTTTAAAAGAGGGCGCACCGATGAATCCTTGATCTTCTTCGCAAAGACCACTGAAATTTTCCCACGTTTCAACGTGATTCACTGTGAAAACACTGACAAAAAAGCGATAAACATCTCACCCTTCTTAGTGTCAAAATGTCTCACAGAGGTCATTGGAAGTGGCTACAAAGCCACCAAGATGGCAAGTGGTGACCTTCTGATTGAAGTAAAAAACAAAATGCAGTACGAGAAACTTACAAACCTGGTGGCATTTGGCGATAAAACCGTATCTGTTAGTGCACACCGAACAATGAACACCGTCAAGGGTGTGGTTTCAGACGACGACCTCATGGATTTGACTGATGAAGAACTCCTGAATGGATGGAAAGAAGAAAACGTTATAAATGTACAACGCATAAAAATCAGGCGAGACAACAAAGAATTACCAACCGAACACATAGTACTTACATTTGGCTCTAGCACACTCCCGGATGCAATAGAAACAGGCTACCTCAAACTGCGTGTAAGACCTTACATTCCAAATCCACGACGCTGCTACAAATGTCAGAGGCTTGGCCATGCCTCTCAAAGCTGCCGAGGACAACTAACTTGCGCGAAATGCGCTACAAAAGATCACTCTGCTGATGAATGTACTGCTGAGGCCCATTGCGCGAACTGCGATGGCAACTACCCTGCATATTCCAGATATTGCGTAGCCTGGAAGAAAGAAAAAGAGATAATCACTATCAAAGTCAAAGACAACATCAGTTTCCGGGAAGCACGACAGCGTCTTTCACCTTCATTTTCAATGAAAACATCTTTTGCCGAAGTGGTGCAACAGGGGGCAACATCACGACGGACCCCGGCGGTCGCCCAAGGCACGCGCAGCATACTGAGGGGACTGCCACCCACCCCCATGGTGGGAGCAGCTAAGGCTGCCCTGCCCCTCTCGAAATCGGCCACACCCGAGGCCTCCACTAGCATTGGCAGCAGCCATCGCAGCTCAGAGGCTAAGGAGGACCCATCGGCCTCCGGGCTGGTGAGGCCACAGCCTTCGTCCCTCGAGGCGAAGGCTACACGACGTACACATCGCTCGTTAGAGCGAGTGTCCAGTGCTTCGCAAGAGGCTATGGACACTACTCCAAGCAAGGTGGTGCAGCCAGCACCTAATGAATGAATGAATGAATGAATGTGTGTGGTTTAGTGGCGCAAGGGCCAGGTATGGCCAAAGAGCGCCATGCCAGTGTTTGTTAGTTCGCAGTGAAGTGATGAATTCTGCGAAGTAGATGTGACGGGGCTGTAAAGGCGCCTAAAAATAATCGCTGTAAAGTGGGTAAAATATACATGTACTAAAATCATGGCAATGACTAATGAGGTGTACTATGCAATGAAGAATGCATTGAGAAAGAATGACACGATATTTAATATATTTAAAATGCAGTAGTAATTGGCAAGAAGCACTACTGCCTAGACAGAGCCCTTGAACCACAAGGGCCTGGAGGCATGTGCTATAAAAACTATCACAGCGGCATCCTCTGGAGAGAGGATGCGCTATGAACTAGTTGGGATAATAACATGCAGGACCACATCGTTCAAAAAATCGACGACTGCTTTGGCATTAAAAATCGGTTCTTCGCCAAGAAACATAATGGGGTGAAGCGGGACATGATATCGGTACGCTTGTGAAAAATATTTCTTTCTTTCTGTTTCGGCTTCCCGGCACTCCACGAGGACATGGAGGACATTCAGCCTCTCACCACATCTACCACATGTTGGTGGTTCACTACCAGTAAGCAAAAAATTGTGGGTGCCATATATATGTCCTATTCTGAGACGACAGAATAGGACATCAGTTCGTCGTGTTTTCGTTACGGGAGGCCAGAAACCTAACTGTGGTTTAATGAAGTGAAGCTTATTATTTATTTCAGCGTCCCACAAGCGTTGCCAGTGGCTTCGCAGTTTCTTTCGCAGGAAAGGCTTCAAATCTGTTGCAGGAACAGCAGTTGTAGGGTTAATAGCCTGAGATGTAACAGATGTGGCCATTTGATCTGATGATGATGCCTCTATGACCCGGCACCCAGCATATAATCACATGCTGGTTAGATATATACGCTTTACACAGAATGGAATAGAGCTCATTAAGTACTGGGTTTTTGTGTTTACAGAGTGATTGCAATGCTTTCACAACACTTTGCGAGTCTGTAAATATGATAGTCTCTTTAAGTTTTGATTTCATTATATACTTTACAGCCGATAATATTGCAGAGACCTCAGCCGTGAAGATACTTGTCTCCGGGTGCAGTACACCGGATTCCGAAAACGATGGACCGATGGCTCCATAAGATACCCCAGCATGTGACTTGGAAGCGTCTGTGTAAAACTCTGTACACGAGTATTTAGATTGGAGTTCTAAGAAATGCATTCTAATATGTGCCTCTGGCGCGTGTTTAGTGACCTCTACGAACGATGTGTCACACTCTATGAGCTGCCACTGCCACGGTGGCAACAGTTTCGCTGGAGCCATAGGACATTGTTCAAGAAGCGGAACACCCATTTCCTCACTGAGGTTCCTCACACGCAAAGAGAATGGCTTTCTCGCGGCAGGTCGATTATGGAAGAGTGTGGCAGCGGTCACGTCATTTATAGTTGAATAAGAAGGATGTTCAATGTTTGCTTGTACTTTCAGGAAATATGCAAAACTGCTGTATGACCGCTGCAGATGAAGTGACCACTGATTCGACTCTACGTAGAGGCTATGGATTGGACTTGTCCTGAAAGCACCAGTCGCGAGACGGATGCCCAAGTGGTGAACGGGGTCTAGGATTTTTAATGCACCTGGCGTTGCTGAATTATAAATCATAGACCCGTAATCAAGGCGTGAGAGGACAAGACTGTTATAGAGGTTTAAGAGACACTTTCGATCACTGCCCCATGTTGTGCGCGATAGAAGCTTTAGGAGGTTCATTGTCTTCAGGCACTTTGCCCTCAGACGCTTAATATGAGGAATAAACGTGAGTTTTGAATCTAAGGTTACTCCAAGAAATTTGTGCTCGCTGCTTACAGAGAGCGCATCTCCTTTGATTTCAATAGTTGGGACTGGCGTGACGCCTCTCTTGTTTGCGAAAAGTACGCAAGTGCTCTTCTGGGCATTTACTTAAAAACCATTTTCATCTGCCCATTGGGACAATTTGTTTATTACAAGCTGCACTTGCCGTTCGCAGATGGCAATATTGCATGATTTGAAGGCTATTTGCACATCGTCGACATAAATGGAATAAAACATTGTGCATGGAATGACTGTGTGAAGGGAATTCATTTTTACAATAAATAGTGTGCAACTAAGCACGCCTCCCTGTGGCACACCGGTCTCTTGGGTGAATGACTTAGACAAAGCGTTGCCCACTCTTACACGGAATGTGCGGTTAGACAGGTAACTTTCGATTGTGTTTACCATGTTGCCACGGACACCCATCGCAGAGAGATCTCGGAGAATGCTGTAGCGCCATGTCGTGTCGTAAGCTTTTTCTAGGTCGAGGAACACTGAAAGACAACTGCTTATGTATAAAAGCGTCTCTGATATAAGACTCAATGCAAACAAGGTGGTCTGTTGTGGACATACCTTCCCTAAAACCACATTGGAAGGGGTCTAGTAATTTGTTATTTTCAAGGAAACAGATTAAGCGCCTGTTGATCATTTTTTCAAATAGTTTGCACAGACAGCTTGTTAGCGCTATTGGCCTGTAGCTGCTGGCTAGGGATGGGTCTTTGCCTTGTTTAAGCACAGGAATGACTATAGCTTCCTTCCACGAGGACGGGATATATCCATGCGCCCACATGACATTGAACAGATACAGGAGTGTTTTCAGCGCTTCAGGATTCAGGTGCTTAATCATTTCATATATGACACGATCACCGCCTGGCGCAGAGTTATTGCAGCAAGCGAGGGATGCTTTCAGTTCAGTTAAAGTAAATGGATAGTTGTAGACCTCACTCGATGAACCTTTACGTTTTAGGGGCTGTCGCTCTTCGCGTTCTTTGACTCTCAGAAATGCTTGTGTGTAGTGGGACGCACTGGAGATATATTCAAAGTGTTCGCCCAGACAACCTGCCTGATCTTCCAGGCTCTCTCCTTGAGTACTTACTAAGGGGAGTGGGTGTACCTCCCGGCCTTTTAATTTATTTACTCGATTCCGCACTTTCGTCTCATCCGTGTAAGAATTTATACTGGAGATGTACTTCTCCCAACTCTTCCTTTTAGCACGTCGACGTGTTCTTCTAGACTGGGACTTTATTTGTTTGAAATTAATCAAGTTTTCGGCGGTTGGAGAGTCGCGAAGTCGCCCCCAAGCTTTGTTTTGATTTTTCCGTGCTTCCTTGTATTCTTCGTTCCACCACGGGATACGACGTTTATTAGCCAGTCCGTTAGTTTGACGGATGCATGTCGTGGCAGTCTCAATTATAAAGCCCGTTATATATGCTACAGCATCGTCTATATTTAAAGAGGCAATATCATCCCTGCTTAAATAAGTTTGTTCTTGGAAACGTTCCCAGTTAGCCGAGTCAACCTTTCATCAGGGAATGTGTGGGGAACATAGATCTTGTTTTGTCAGTTTTAACATAATTGGGAAGTGGTCGCTCCCAAAAGGGTTCTTCAGAACGGACCACTCCAGGTACGGAATCAGTGTACTCGACACGATACTCAAATCTATGGAGGATTGTGTGTTGTGCGCCATGCTGTAGTAAGTTGGCTCTTTCTTATTAAGTAAACATGCTCCTGAAGAAAAGAGAAAGTTTTCAATTAGGCATCCTCTCGCATCGCAACGAGTCTCCCCACAATGTGTTATGTGCGTTTAAATCTCCGACAACTATGTATGGTGCCGGAAGTTCATCTATGTAGTTCTGAAATTCAGTTTTATTAAGATGATAATAAGAAGGAATGTATATAGAGCTAACAGTGACTAGCCTGTCAAACAATACCCCTCCGACAGCAACTGCCTCTAGGGGCGTACGAAGTTTCAGTTCTCGACAGGCAACACCTCTGTCAACTACAATAGCAACACCGCCGGATGACACGGAGGTGTCATCGCGGTCTTTGCGAAAGATGGCATATTGCCGGAGAAAGTTGCATTGTGTAGATTTAAGGTGTGTCTCCTGAACACACAGCACCTTCGGATTAAACTTGTGTAGGATTTCTTTGACGTCATCGAGGTTGTGTAGGAGTCCTCTGACATTCCACTGTATAATTTGTGTATTCATGTTGAAAGTGTTTTTGGTGCTGTGTGTAAAGGTGACTAACTTAAGCTACAGAGCCCTTGTCGGGCCCTGTGATGCGGGCTTTTTCTTTTTTGGAGCGATCGCGAGATTCTCGCGGCTCCTTAGGCGCTGACGGCGCCGTCTGGCCAGTTGTTGTGTCCATCGCCTCTTGCGAGGCGCTGGACACGTGCTCTTGCGAGTGGTTGGTTCGACGGGAAGGCCTCGCCTCGAGGGACGAGGCCCTGGAGGCCACCAGCCCAGAGGTCGATGGCCCCTTCTTGTGAGTTGGCGGAGCAGCGCTAGCTGCAGCCGCCGAGGGGGCGGATGGCGTCACTGCGGGCTCGCTGCTTGCGGGCCGGGCAGGCGCCGGAAGCCGTTGTGCCGCTGCCCCCTGACGCGCCACATCGGCAAAGGTGTTCTTGGGCAGGTATGATACCCGCCTACGTGCCTCCTTGAATGTGATATTTTCTTTGACTTTAAGAATCACAATTTCTTTCTCTTTCTTCCATGACGGGCACGACCGTGAGTATGCGGCGTGCTCACCATCACAGTTGACACAATGTGGAGTGTTATTGCAAGTTTCGGAGGAATGTTCATTGGCACTGCACTTAGCACGAGTTTGCCGGCCTTGGCAGTTCTGTGAACTGTGCCCGAATCGCTGGCACTTGAAGCACCTCAGAGGATTTGGCACGTATGGCCTAACACGAAGTCTGAGGTACCCGGCCTCGATGGACTCGGGCAGGACACTTGAACCAAAAGTAAGTACTAGGTGCTTGGTCTTGATTTCTTTGCCGTCGCGCCTCATCTTAATTGTTTTAACGTTTATCACATTTTGCTCACTGAAGCCCTCCAAGAGTTCAGCTTCGGTTAGCTCCATTAAATCATCATCTAAGATAACGCCACGGGTGGTGTTCATAGTACGATGTGGGGTTACTGTCACTTGGGTGTCCCCAAATGATACTAGATTTGGCAGTTTCTCATATTGTTTCACATCACGGAGCTCCAAGAGGAGATCCCCGCTTGCCATCCTGGATGCTTTAAAGCCTGGTCCAAAAATATTAGTCAAAGACTTTGAGACAAGGAATGGTGCCATTGTTTCCTCATGTCAGTGAATGACATGAAATCTGGGGAAATTCTGTGTTTGGCGTCCAAAAAACTGGAACACATCTTCGGTGCGCCCTCTTTTCAGATGGCGATCAGGGAGTGGTGGAAAAGGACTAGCCATAAGAATATCTGGGTTTTCGGCAGCAACGCCAGCCACCCACCATGGAGCCCAACAAGGGGACGCTGCAGGGCCTGTAAACACAAGGCCTGCAGACGCCAGCTGTACGTCACCACTATAACCAAATATGGAATATCCAAGGTTGGCTACCGACACAAGGTTAACCCTTGCCGCCCAGAAGATCAGAAGTAAAAGGAAGTGAGTAGGAGACAGGAAAGATTGAAAGTCAGAGGGAAAGACGAAGATTGAGGAGGAGGACAGGAAAGGGCGACTGCCGATTTCCCCCGGGTGGGTCAGTCCGGGAGTGCCGTCTATGTGAAGCAGAGGCCGAAGAGGTGTGTTGCCTCCGCCGGGGGGCCTTAAAGGTCCGAACACCCAGCATCGGCTCAACCCCCAAGATCCCCCTTTCCCCAGACACGGCTAAGCCGCGCACGGCTATACGCGGGAGGGTCCAACCCTCGTGTGCTCGGGTACGTGGTGGCGCAACTCACCAAACGCCTGCTGACGCAGACGCCCCTGCGGGGTGCAGCCAGCACCTAAAGAGCGGCCAAATTCTTTGGACCGCTCTAGAAAAGACAAAACCAAAATTACAGGGCCGCAAACGGCTCTGTAGGCTAAAACACGTTCCGTTTCGTACACACAGCACCAATTTAACTTCATTATGGACACGAAAATTATGCAGTGGAACATAAGAGGCCTTCTTAGGAACCTCGACGATATCCAAGAACTTCTTTACCAACACAATCCGAAAGTGCTGTGTGTACAGGAAACGCACTTAAAATCAAAACATACGAACTTTCTCCGACAGTATGTTACGTTTCGTAAAAATCGCAATGATGCTCTCGCATCATCAGGCGGCGTTGCCATTGTAATTCAAAAAACCATAGCATGTCAACGTTTGCAGCTACAAACGCCCCTTGAAGCAGTGGCAGTTCTACTTGTTTTTCTAAACAAACTCATAACCATTTGCTCGCTTTATATACCCCCACATTACCACTTACACAAACATGAATTTCAGTCCTTTATAGACGAATTGCCAGAACCTTATCTTGTTCTTGGCGATCTTAATGCGCACAGTAGTCTGTGGGGCGACTCTCGTATCGATGCGCGAGGTCGTCTTGTTGAACAATTTCTTTTCTCCTCTGGTGTGTGTCTCCTGAATAAGAAGGAACCTACGTTTTACTGTATTGCAAACAGAACCTTTTCTTCTATTGACCTTAGCATAGCTTCCCCGTCTCTATTTTCTGAACTTAAATGGGAAGTTATCAAAAATCCTTACGGGAGCGATCACTTCCCAATACTACTTAGAACAACCAAAGAAAATGAGTCTTCACCACAAGCCCCTCGATGGAAGGTTGGTACAGCCGATTGGGAGAAATTTTGAACTCTTACTAGTAGCATCTCCTGGGCTGACATCTCTTCGTTAGGAATTGATGCTGCTGTTGAGTATTTCACTACCTTCATAATTGATGCCGCCTCTAAATGCATATCCGAAATAAGTGGTGTGGCATGCAAACGCCGAGTCCCATGGTGGAACGACGAATGTAGGAACGCTCGTAAGACACAGAACAAAGCGTGGGGGTTGTTACGTGATTCTCCTACTACGGAGAATCTTATGAATTTTAAGAAGGTAAAGTCCGAAGGCAGGAGAACGCGCCGACAGGCCAGAAGAGAGAGCTGGCAGAAGTTTTTATCAGGTATCCACTCGTATACAGATGAATCCAAAGTCTGGAACAGGGTAAATAAGGTAAAAGGACGACAAACATATTCACTCCCTTTGGTAAGCACACAGGGCGACAGCTTGGAAGACCAAGCGAACTTCCTGGGCGCACATTTTCAACTAGTGTCCAGGTCATCGCATTATTCCGAAACATTTAAACGATACAAAGCCAGAATCGAAGGACAGAAGCTGGAACGAAAATGCAAAAAACACGAGGCATATAATGAGCAATTAAGATTAGCTGAGCTACAGGCATCACTAAACTGCTGCAATAATTCTGCTCCAGGAGCTGACCGTGTAATATATGAAATGCTGAAGCACCTTCCCCATGAAACACAGAAAACCCTCCTTTCCCTCTACAACACTGTATGGTCTTCCGGTGAGATCCCGTCTGCCTGGAAAGAGGCCATAGTGATCCCTATCCTGAAACAGGGCAAGGATCCATCGTCTGTTTCGAGTTACCGGCCTATAGCACTAACTAGCTGTCTCTGCAAAGTCTTCGAAAAAATGATAAACCGTCGCCTACTACATTTCCTAGAATCAAACAAACTGCTTGACCTATACTAGAGCGGTTTTCGTGAGGGTCAATCCACCACTGACCATTTAATACGTATTGAGGCACAGATACGCGAAGCTTTTGTTCACAAACAGTTCTTTCTGTCTGTATTCCTAGACATGGAAAAGGCCTACGACACCACATGGCGGTTTGGAATACTGAGAGACCTCTCCCACTTTGGTATACGTGGTAATATGCTAAATGTGATTGAAAGTTATCTGCTGCATCGCACATTCCGTGTTCGAGTTGGCAATGCTTTATCGCGACCTTTTGTGCAGGAAACCGGAGTGCCGTAGGGTGGGGTGCTCAGTTGCGCTCTCTTTAATATAAAAATGAATTCCTTGCGTCTATGCATCCCACGCAACATGTTTTATTCAACGTACGTCGATGATGTACAGATTGGATTTAAATCATGCAACCTTGCCATCTGAGAGCGGCAGGTTCAGCTTGGTCTGAACAAGGTGGCTAAATGGGCAGACGAGAATGGGTTCTGCCTAAATCCACAAAAGAGCACCTGCGTCCTTTTTTCTCGAAAGAGAGGACTGTACCCCGACCCCGACATTCACCTGCAAGGACAGAGTCTACCTGTAAAAACGGAACATAAATTCATAGGCATAATTCTTGACACAAAGCTGAGATTCATACCACACCTAAAATATCTAAAAAACAAGTGCATGAAAACAATGAATATTTTAAAAGTGTTGTCACACACTACATGGGGTAGCGACAAAAAATATCTGTTAAACTTGTAGAAAAGCCTCATACGAACACGCCTAGACTACGGGGCCATAATTTATCAGTCAGCCACCCCAACCGCGTTGAAGATGCTGGACCCCATCCACCATCTAGGTATTCGCTTGTCTACAGGTGCCTTTAGGACAAGCCCTGTAGAAAGCCTTTATGTGGAATCCAATGAGTGGTCCCTCCACTTGCAGAGGACCTACACAGCTTTCATGTATTTCCTTAGAGTGAACGCAAACAGTGACCATCCCTCATATTCCACCGTAAATGATTTGTCCATCTCCCACCTCTTTCATAACCACCCTGCAGTAAGAGAGCCCTTCTCGTTGCGTGTGAGAAGTCTGGCTGAGGAAATGGATGTCCAACTTTTGGAACATCGTCTAATGACACCCACTATACAGGTCGCACCGTGGCAGTGGCAGATTGTAGAGTGTGATTTGTCCTTTTTACATGTTACGAAGCACGCCCCCGTTGCACACATTCGAATGCACTTCCTTGAACTGCAGCATAAATACTCCTGTCTGGAATTTTACACCGATGCATCAAAGTCTCATGCTGGCGTCTCTTATGCAGCGGTTGGCCCATCATTTTCAGATGCCGACGCCCTGCACCCACAAACGAGCATTTTTACAGCAGAGGCTTATGCAATACTGTCGGCTCTTAAACACATCAAGGACTCGAAAATACCCAAAGCAATCATCTACACAGACTCGCTGAGCGTAGTAAAAGCTTTAAAATCTCTAAAAAGGCACAAAAATCCAGTAATAGTATCGCTTTATTCATTCATATGTAGTATTTATGCATCTGGGCAGCATGTTGTGGTGTGCTGGGTGCCAGGACACCGTGACATCGAGGGAAATGTACTGGCAGACCAGCTTGCCACACCTATCGAGGCAAAAGTTGGCAACACATCTATGCCCGTCCCTGTTCCCGATATGAAGCCATATCTACGCAAGAGACTTCGAGTCCACTGGCAACGTTTGTGGGACGGCCAGACTCATAACAAGCTCCATTTAATTAAGCCCCATTTAGGAAACTGGCCATCGACCACGAAATCTAGAAGAAATGATGTCCTATTCTGTAGGCTCAGAATAGGACACACTTACAGCACGCATAATTACCTGTTGTCTGGAGGCGAACCCCCAACCTGTACTAGATGCAGGGAAGCACTTACTGTACTTCACATCCTAGTACAGTGTCCACTAATAGAACCTGAAAGAAAAAAGCACTTTGTTCAAGCCTATAAAGAGAATATACCCCTTCACCCAGCGATGTTTTTACATAATGACCCGATATTTCCGCACGATTCAGTTTTAGCCTTTTTAAACGACCTCGACATTTTGCAAGTTTTTCACCCGAGAGATTCGTAGTGGCATCCTCTTTCAGAGGACGCCGCTGCGACAGTATATTTGCAATGCACTCTCCTCCAGGACCTTGCTTCTAAGGGTCCCTGTGAGGCAGTAGTGCCTTGTATCTGTTACAACTTTTTATACTATATTCATTGCGCCCTTATCACTTCATTGTCATGATCTTAGTATTTTTGTCTTTTAGGCACCTTTAGTGCGCAGGATTTTAGGCTCCTTTACAGCGACCCTACACCTATCCACTGTCATTGATCATACCATTGCTGACTCAGTACACCACGTCTTGGCGCTCTTTGGCCATAGCTGGCCCTTGTGCTACAAAACAACATATATCATCATCTTGACACAGATTCCTTTCCTCTGTGCAGGTTAGTCGTACCATCTCTTAAGTTGTCCCTACTGTACAGTTCGCTGTCGCTGCGGCTACTTCAGTACAATTTTTTCACTGTGCTTACATTGGTGCGCGAGAGTGACCTGCTAAGATATGCCTACAAATGCCGAGCGCTCGACGAAATTTGAGGAAATGGAAGCGAAATTTAGCAAGGATACTGATCGCTTGGCTCACGATGTCTTTGGCAAGCTTTTGCTAAGGATTCAGTCTTCAGGGATTGATGTCAAGGAACTCAAAAACGAGATTGAGGGTTTATTATAGAAACCTCATTATGAGCAAAAAGACCGGGAAATGTGTGCTCGAGTTGTCCTACAGCGTTAGAACGGCCATAAAACGTCAAACAATAAAGAAAATAAAAGTAAAAATACAAAAAACTAAAATGTACCATTTTAATTAAAAAGTAAAACTAAAACAGAATATGAGTATTATGAAGTATTAGAAGTAAATAACAAACTCAGTATTATGATCTAATACAAAATTTAACAAACTCTGAACTATGATTACACTCTCATATAGCGACTCCACCAGTAAAGAACCACCAATTTTCTACTGCTACATATTGAGCGTCAAAATAGTGAATTGTACACCACTTACTGTAGAAAATTGTACGATCAAATACGAAGCTGTATATACCACCGTAGAGTAGGCAATGTTGATAGGCAAGCTGGAACAGTTGATTAAAGGGATACGGACACTAAATCTGAAAATTTTACGAAAATGCTGAATATGAATCCTCAGTGTGCGAATATGCCAAAAAGTAGTCATTTAGCTCATTTTTCAGAGGATGGCTTTATTTTTGGCGTTTTTGTAAGCGCGCGCCATGCCGCTCGACCCGCGCGGATTGGAATGCGTAACGTCACGAAACCCTCTCAGATAGCCGGCCGGCCGGCCGCGGTCATTCGAAGCGCGCCGACGCCGCCATTGCGAGCATGGATTCGAGTTCTGGTGCCTCTACCAGCGATGAGTACACGTCTGATGATGAGGACCATTCCAACTTGGCGAGAAATATTACCGCTTACGGTTACGAGCATTCCGCGTCAAGCGACGAAGAAGAGCAGGTGGCCCTGGACGTGCCAGTCAGACATCCTGGGCCAGCAACATGGTTAGCTTTTTCTCCAACAAACTTAACGTGCAGCGGCAGTAGCTCGTAAAGTGATGTTACGTAGGATGTAAAATGCCTAGTTTCGTGAGCTACATTGAGGCAGAGAGAGCTGTTACGGCTGAATCGTAGATAGCATCATAGCCCGTCACTTTGCGTTTACCTACGCGGTCGGCTTTCGACCGCTGCGCAGTTCCTTCTTGCGCGACGAAGCACGGCATGTGTAGAATTATGCAGCTGTTTCATAGCCCTGTGTTTACGGCTGCTGTCACATCCACGCCATTAGAAACCATTTACTGACTGAATTCGTGATTTGTAACTTTGTGGAATAAAGTATTATTATTATTATTATTATTATATGGGCGGGCGCGCTAGCGACCCGTCGACCAGATCACTTAGCTACATTGAATCTGTGGTCTTAGAAGGTGTGATATTTACTAGGGAAATGCCGCGCGGCGAACTGACGTGGTATCAGTGCGCGATCGGCGTTTTCGTGAACTGTAGCGCGTACATTTTGCTCTGCACCAGACACTTGTGCAAGAATTATTTGTCGTTTCCCCTGTACACCTGCTTTTTCAAGAGCGCAGGCAGGCGAGGCAGCTGCGGGGTACTTTAGCACTGCGTGGATGACTGAATAGTAGTTTATGCCGTCGGCATGAGCACTGCTCAAGAAGGCTGCAAGTGAACGAAAACAATACCATCCTCTTTTCGCCTCCTGTTTTCAAACGCGCCGCTGATTCTCTCTGCCTTGCGTTTTCATGAGAAAACCGAGGGCACAGCGCCAGGTTTCAGGCGTTGCCTCTTGAGCGGCATGCCGAGGCTTTTCAGCACAGCCGGACTGGTCACGTAATCATCGTCGACGAAGTGTTTCGCACAAATGAAGTCATTTTTAGAGGTCTCCAAGCTGGGCGTGATGGCTGACAGGCAGGTATCCAAAGTTTACGCACCTTGTCGTCCCTGGGAAACGTGTGCGATGGCGTATGACGACCGACGATGCTGTTATAACAGCCTTGGGTGCAGCAATGCATAGGCATTGCGGGAAGGCACATGTAATACGCGCCACCTGCGTGGAGCGCCGACGGTGACAATGTTTCAGACGGACGACATGCCAAGATCGCCGACGAAGATAAACAAGCGCTGCAAGGTACCGCAGCCACCGGAAACACTGCAATGACTGTGGCCGACCTTGGCCGCGCGCAGAAGGTTTGATGACGTCAAATTTCAGGTTCTGCCAGCGGCCGCTTGGAGGCAAGGCGCAACAGAAAATCGAAAAAAAAAGACGTTTCTCGTTTTTTTCAAAGCAGCTTGTTGCTTCGTTATTCTAAACAGCTCAACTTTTGTTCTGACGCGAAAAATGACCCGCCAACTTTTGTGTCCGTATCCCTTCAAGTGTTTTTAACGTGCGTAAACCCAACTAGCACAACTCGACACATCATGGCAGCTTACATGTGTCTAGCTGTCTCCGTGCGTGCAGTTCTCTGTGCAGTACATACTGTCGAGCCTTTAAGCTAGTACACAGTGAATCAAGCAGTGCGTGTTATTGGCAACTACTGTGAATTACGCACGCAGACCTACATACCCCCGTTAACGTCACTTAATATAATTAGTGGCCAATGCCAGATATCTAAGCACGAACGTCGGCGAAGAGCGTCACAGGCGAACAGTGAGCAAGCCAGAAACGCTTCTTTAGAGCCCGTAACGTGAACGGGCATGCAACCCGATTATGTCAAACAAAAAAGCACCGGGTAAAGAGTGGTTGTTTGTGAATTTACTTCGCTCGAAATTTTCTGCAACAAAAGCCAAACTGCTAAAATTCCTCTCGTGATGTTTAATCATTTGTGAGTGAAACCCATAGAATACCGAGACGATTGACGAACTGACAATGATGTGGTTCACATTGCCGTCTCGGTGTTCATTTAGAATTCGAGCATTCGAGCTCTAAATCATGCGCATGTTTAAGAAAGGGCTGGTCGTCCGCTTAATGAACTCTGTCAAAACGGAGAAGGCACTCACCCAAACTGGCGCGATACACGAGACTATGGCCACAGTAGGTGCACCATCCTGAAGGGTACGGTGCCACGTAGTTGATGAGCCGTGTCGCTGATAGCTCTCACAATACGTCGCACTGGCAAGTGGCGTCGAAAGAGCATTGACCCCTAGCCACTCATTTTACGCATTTTGAAGAAAACATATCAAGGAGCAAAAGTGGTCACGACCACGAAAACCACACTGCCAACGTCAACACAACAAAGCAACAGAATGTGTGCCACTGTGCAAATACCACTAAACGGTCTTTCGCTGAACTTGGAGTGCACCCTGGGGTCCAAAGTTTCATTACGACTAAGGTCACGGCTGACGTCTCTTCAGGGGACCCACCATTAGAAGTATTTTCTACGAAAACGTAGCAGTGCTGTATATATGCCGTGTGTTATCCAGTGCATGAGTGAGAGTGTGCAGTTCTGATTCTAAAATTTTATCCACGAAGCTTTAAAAACCAGAAAGCTGGCAGCAAACTTTGTATGGCGAATACGAACCATATGAAGCAACACACTTGCTCTCAGGCATAACAGCCACGATTGTGGCAAATACACCCGGTACTAAGCTAAAGCATGCACATACCCTTAGTACGCCTAAACATCAGCGTTATTATCGAAAGATACCTGCGTCGAGAATATTCTGCAACTTTCTCTCACTGGTCCTCTGTGAAACAATTTTTACGACAAAATGACAACAGAAAAAAATGTCACAGTTTTGCCCTAAGGGCGAAACAATGAATGCGATAGCAACACAGCAATGTCATACGAAGTAAGGTGAGCGGCTTTGGTAGCAATATGAATTGTAGTAAACGTGAGCTGATTAAGTAAGCAGGTGTGCTGTGGCGTAAGTAGACCGACATGAAGAGAGACTCGATGACCACGAGAAGGCGCGTGTGAAACGGTGGTGTTGATGAGAAGCGCTTCCCGTGGGCACCGCGTTCGAAGGGACACACCTGTAGCGCTGCACTGCCGACCCGAGCAGCATTGCAGGTGTAGCGTGCGTTGGAAAATGTGGCCCGACTATTACTAACTGATTGAACAAGCGTGGTGTGAGCGCGCACAAACAAACATGAAAAGATCACACTGAATGACTGCAGACAACGGCTGTCAAAACGCTGGCAGCAAGCGCATATACGCCGCAGCAGCGGGCGAAGGTACGTGCGGTCTATCGCTTCAACGGAAACTGAGCGGCGAATGCACGGCACATAAAGGTCAGAGCCGTGTGGAGATAAGAGACGGTGTGGACGAGCGACGAGTCGGTTGTTGACAGCGTAGAAGTGCACCCCCCCCCCCCGCGCTCCCTCCGGCGCTGGCTTCCCGCTTCCTTGCTTGCGCGTGGGTGATTGAGTGCGTTCGCTCTCCGTGATAGCGCGCGTCCCCACACGCTTCCGCTCGGGCATACGGCGCGCGGCGAAGACTTTATCTATAGGGAACCTCACGGCGACGGCGACGGCAGAAGTCCGGTTGAAGTGTCCATATAATTGCTATCACAATAAAAAAAATGTCACAGTTTCGCCTTAAGGGCGAAGCAATGAATGCGATAGCAACACAGCAATGTCATACAAAGTGAGGTGAGCGGCTTTGGTAGCAATATGAATTGTAGTAAACATGAGCTGATTAAGTAAGCAGGTGTGCTGCGGCGTAAGTAGACCGACATGAAGAGAGACTCGATGACCACGAGAAGGCGCGTGTCATTGCCTGTCAGCTTTGCCCAGATGGAGACATGTCTTGGTGCAAGCACAAGCGGTCACAAGCGTTGGGTGAGCCAGCACCACCCCACACTCCCATCCTGACTCCTTCCCAAGGCAAGGCAATGCTGCCAGTCTACAAAAGACTGACGGAAGAAAAGCTGCTTCAGCGTTGCGTGAAAGGGCAGACACAAAACGCTGCTGAATCGCTCAATAGTAAGGTATGGCTGTTGTGTCCAAAGACCAAGTTTGCGACAAGAACTGTTGTTGAAACAGCGACAGCAATCGCTGTCCTTTGGTTCAACCAAGGTCACTCTGGCTTTGAGGAAGTGCTTCAGGAACTTGGAGTTCTCCCGTCCAAGGAATTGCTTTCCCTAAGCAAGGAGGCCAACAAGAGGCACATTTCAAGCATGACAGCAAAGGTTACAGCTGAAGCAAGGGCCCACCGCCGCAGTGAAGCAAAAAATGCCTGCCTGGAGGAGGCGGCTCGCAGGGACTGTGAGGGTCCAACATATGGTGCTGGGTCATTCTGAGATTGTGAACTTCTTCAAGACAGCCTTGCTGACATTCCCTGTGAATTTGATGAACATTGGTGGAACAGTATAGTATAAAATATATTTTTTAACCTTCCAACATGTTTTTCTCAATTCTTTCTTTTGCTGCATTTTTACAGTTTGTGCATTTTATCTAGTCAGATCGTAATGAAATTTGGCATGCTTATAGTTTAACATGTCCTGAATTCAAATAAACAACTTTCACAGTTCTCCACTAGCATATTCAGCAAGGTAATTTCAAAAGTTCCTTCCTCGGGAATGATAAAACTGAAACTCGGCAGAACGTTACGGCACAGCCTGCACCATCATGCCTGTGCTAGCTTTCATTTTTTTTACGTTTCCAGTTTCCATGTCGCCATTCTTGGGTTGTGTGTTACGTTTCTTGAAAATTACAGAATAACTTACCACATTTACACACAAAAATGTTCTAACATAACAGTTTCAATTGCTAAACAGTAACTACCTTCCAGGCTTTTTCTGCAAGGCATGCAGCTAAAAGTAATGTCTAGCTGCATAAAGAACTGCTTGCTCAACTATGGGACAGCACACATTTTTTCTGTGTCGTGCTTCTCGAATGATGGTGTAACTTCTAAGCCATCACAAATGCCAGCTTCCACCTGGTCTTGCAAACACACCTTCATACAACGTATGCAGATGTCCTTGTACAAAACTTGTGCCACAAAATTATCACAGCATACATCGTCGGGGAATGACAATATCTGTCACGCTAGGTGCACATACTTATTAGAAACAGCAATACAAAGTGTTCACATGTATCGGCATGCTATACTCATTACATGATGTGCTGCACTTTGCCAAATCTGCTGACAATACGCATTTTAACTCATGTGCCACCACGGTCCAGAGCTGTTTTGATTTCCTTGAGGCATACCTGTCACAGCACATCGGTGATGACAGAAAGTGTGCAACCGAATTCTTCTGCGAACATGTATACTGCGTAAATTTTCTTTCACATTCAAACAAACTGTACAATAAACCGTGTGAAACCACTGCATTGCTGAGTAACAACATTACTGCACTTTATACACAATTGCTATACATTCCCAATATCATACCGATTCACAAGTACTCGTACTTTATCTTACCAAGTACCTCACTGCTTGCCTTCAATCGTGACATTGCACACATTCATGACAACTTGGGCCCCTATGCAGTTCTATCACCGACAGACATTGTTGAATTGACAACAGGCACACTGTAAGTACATTACAAGAGCTAACTTATGTTGAATGCAACATATGAGATGCATGAATAAACTGTACTGGGATGTTCGCATACTTCGGTCATGCAAGCAAAGTATAACATCACATGACGAATGACACTTGCACATGTGCTTCTCTTACTCATTACAACTGCTCACAAGTGTAATGCATAGTTCCTCACCCTGGCCTCGCCTTAGACGCGCCTGCACCAGTGGTGCGGCAGCCAGCATGGCACGTGGCACAGGCGACTGGGCTGGTCGAATTGCCCCACCTGTGCCACTCGTGCCCGGCTCGGACGTGGCTGGGATGGCCTGGCTTGACGATTCCGAGTGACTTTCCTGCAAAAATGCAGACATAAGCATTGAGACATTATAACATCTGCAAACAATGCGTTGTGCTACTACCTTGCTTGACACCAGACCTGCACTTCCTTTTGGAAACTGTACAGTTAAAGTCGACATATTTTTAATTGAAGCTCAAGTTCACGTTGCTTTATCCTTTCATGACTTCATTTTTCGAGTTATTCACAGGGTCTAGATGGAACTACATAGGGTCCATGTTGTCCACAATGAATGCATAATGTTCACATTTCAAGGTCATCAGTACTTGCTGCTATTTGCTATGACAATACATTTGCCTGTTTATTCAGCACACTTACAATGCCTTCATCAAACAAAAAAACAATAGCACACTTGCGATTACTATACTCACTTTGGAATCGTCGGACATAAAATAGACCGGTCCCAGGCCGCCGCCACTTCGCTTCCCCACGAGCGCCAGGATCCTTCCCTTCGTGCCACCAAGTCGGCCGCCGCCAGTCGCCCTACAAGAAAAAATTAATGGTCTTGTAAGAAGGTGAAACTTTATCATTATTAGCTTTTTTCACTTACCTCATCTCTCCGGCCACCGTAGCGGCTTCGCGCCAAACTCTGTACACATACTTCAACCACCACACAATCCACTGGGGCTCCGTCTTGGTTGGCGGCCCTTCTGAATTGAGTAGGGTCGCCAATTCCCCCCACAAATCATTCCTTTTGGCGACCGTGCATTTCCCATCCAATTCCCCCGACTTACTAACAAGCCGGGGGTGCCGTTCCATAAAATTTATCAGAATTTCCTCTTGGCAAATCGAAATTTAGTATCCGGGCATGGTGGTGTGGTGCTCTTCGTACATGTACAGGACGCAAACTGGCCATCTGCGAGGAAGACGACCAAGGAATTGGAAGACATTTTTTGAATTAAAGCCTTTATTTCCTACAAATAAATAGTCGTACAGTGTTTCTTCTTGCACAAACCTGAAATTCAGTAGAAAAAAATCAGTATCGGTGCCGTCTGTTCACAACACAACGCATGCAACGCAAACTCACCAAATTTTCCGACGGTAGCAGAAGGACAGCAGACGACTTTACGGCGACTTTTGACGGCTTCTTCTTTAAGGGCCCGGCGCAAGGTTTGTAACTTTTTAAATTATATTTATGGTCCGTGAAAACATTGTAAGCACTCATTCTAAAAAAAATAAAGCACACACTAAGCTCGCATAAGCGCTAGGCCGCTTGCTTTTGTCTCTGCTCAGCCCGACCCATTTCAAAATAGGGAGTCATGTTTACACGATGCTTCTCTCGCGATAACCGATGGCCAACACCCGACATTCACATACTCATAACCAAAACGTGTTGCTTTATACTAGTACTTGATTTGAGTTGTAACCGCGTTAGTTACAGAACAATTTATTTGTTAAAATAATGCTTTTCACATTTTCTTTTTCTATTCATTTTAACTAAAACAGACGTAGCCAACCGTAGTCAGTGCACAGAGACGTACTGCGGCCAATACATTCAAATACAACACACCCGAGCCGCTCTGCAATTGCACGCTGCGCCCTCACGTGTGTTTTGCGAGGCGTTCGAGTGCGCACGTTGGTAGTGCATGCCGACGTCACGGGTAAGCAGCCGGTAGACTTATTGAACGCAACTTTCACCTAGGCGAAATTTCACCGAAGTGGAACGTTTTAGAATACATGCCCCTAGTGCTGCTATGGACCCCACAACGCAAGGGTGGCTTGTGCAGCAAGCTCTTGTCACATTATGTGGGCCCGTTCATTGTTTTACATCGCCTGAGCAACCTAATTTACGTGGTTGCAAAAGTTTTTTTCTGCAGATAGGCGTCCTAATAAAAGCCAGCTTGCTCATGTTGCACGCCTTAAGCGCTACTAGCCCGCCATAGAACAGCGACTCTCCCAGTGGGCTTCGTCTGCGAAAGGGGGATTGTAACGTGGCAAAGAGGAGGAGAACAAAGAACTCAGCAGAAGCCATGGCTACATTTTCGGTGGCGACATCGTGGCGGCCTCTCAACCATCCTGGTCTTCATCTGTGAATAAACATCGATCATCTGTAACAATATCATTGCAGGAATTAGAACTGGAGGCACAGCACGAGAGGACCTGGAGAGAAGACTTGGACCAAGGATTGTGCAGGTAGGACTCCTTTTTTTACGTAAAGCACTGAAGGCACACAAATTATATACTGCATATAGCATTATTCCCAATCCTCATTGTCATATCTGTATTTTCTAGACTGGACTGGTGGCTCTTCCTGAGCAACCTTGGCTGTGCTGCAGCCCTGACAGACTTGTACAGCTTGGTAATGAGACGGTCCTGATTGAAATCAAGTGCACATATAAATTCAAGGATGTACCATTTATCAGATACGAAGAACGGCATTGTGAGCTTCCATATTAGATATTCATTGATGACATAACTAAAAAATACACATCAATACTACACTCAGTTGCAGGTCCAAATGCATATTCATTTGCAAAAAGCTTTGCTCTTGTAGTCAAGATTAGTCTCATAGTTGCTGTGAAGAGGGATGAAGCGCTTTTGTGGGAGCTCATCCCTAAAATGGAGTACAGGTATTTTTATTTTAAGTTCTTTGTGCCTGCCTTGTTTTAATATTATTTTAACTGTTTTTATTGCGTGCATTTTTATTTTTAGGTCCACAATATTAAAGAGGTATTCTGTGAAGTATTCTGGCATCATGTGCGCAATATGTTAGCGTTCTCACAATGTGATATTTCTAGTTTGCTTTAAAAAAATGCTTAGGGGTATATGCACTTCAAAAGTTGGAATGCTATAAAGTACAGTCATTTAGTCCGCATGGTACTGATCAGAACTTTGAAAGTGCAGTTCTTTTCTTTTAATTTGTATGTGTGATGTGTTTACTCTACAAGCAATATTTTAGCACCATGCAATTCTGGAGTAAACATGCATTTATTTGTTTCTTCCATGTGTGATGTTTTTTTTTTTGTTTGCTGCATACTGGTAGGTGAAGTGGAAGAGTGCGTTTTATATTGTCACTACCTACAAGTTCGCATGGGACATGCCCGAGTTTTGAAAATGTGAATACAGTGCCTTCATAAAACTCTGTGTGTCTAGTGTACATTCAACATAGTGTCAGACTGTCCTGGAGAAACTTTAGCAATTATTTTATAATTTTTATGTTCATAAGGCGTACTGCATCCAGATAGTGAGTGCTTCGGTCCACATTACTACCGAGTTGGCATGGCTATGCCACAGCTTTGAAAATATGAATACACTGTCTCCAATATGTGTAATGCAGTGGCGCACCGACGGGGGGGGGGGATTCGGGGGTTGTAACCCCCCCCCCCTGAGGCCGACTTAACCCCCCCTTTTGTTTAACCCCCTTTCTTTCCTTACGCATTTGAGTGCTGCAACTAAGATGTAGGACACGCAATCGTCCGCACACTCGCAAAGAGCACATTTTTGTGACAATTTCTCGTGAAATAATCGAAATTAGTGCTGTTTAGATGGTATTGGCAAACTGTCAACCCCCCCCTGGTAGAGATCCTGAGTGCGCTACTGGTGTAACGTGTCTAGCCTACATGCAATGTTTAGTCGCCTCTCGTGGCAGGAGAAAACATGTGCAGTTATCTATTTTATCATTGGTGATGTTTTTAAAGTTGGTCCATACAGGTATAAAAACTCGAATATTGTGTTTATGCGTATGTTACTACATGTTCAGTGGGCAGAGATATGCCAAAGCTTTGAAAATGCGAGTAACGTGCTTGTATGATTTCCTATGTATCTAGTCTATATCCAATATTCTATTACTCTTCTGAACAGGGCAGCTACTTTTGTATGCTATGTTTCAATGCAATTTTAATGTTACTGAATATACTTACTTTACATGTTTAGTTTAAAATATGTGAAATCAATAAAAATGTGATAAATAATGAATTTATGATGCTGGGCAACATACCAAGCTTACATGCAGTATTTTTAGTGCAAATATGTTGTTGGGGATGCCAATTTACATTTGCTACCAGCGCGTGACTGTTTTTTTAATCAAGTCACAAACATTTGCTTTTGTCTTAAAAATCACATTACTACACATATTGCCACAAGTCTGCTCCTAAGCATGTCTTCTACGACGGTAGCCAGCGAGCAATTCTGTCAGAAGAGCGTCTGCTACGTCTCCCGCGCCTGCTTGGTTTCGTGGGGTGGCGCGGACCATCACTGGGAGAAGAGGAAAAAAAATGCGTTCGGCGCCGAGACGCTAGTTTGGAACGTTGTTGTAAACTCTACACGTACATAGGAAGTTTCAGGGCACAGGTTCGCCCTTAATAAACCAGTTATTGTATTTTACTTCTTGAAATACCGTTACATTCTGGTGAAGGTGCTAGGTATGACTGGCCCCTAGGTGCTAGAGACCGGAGTCCCGATCCTGAGCGATTGGAATCTGGAGAGTAGACTCCAGTGCACCAACCGCCGACTTCGTGGAGAACCACCTGAACTCGGACCGCTTCCCGCTGCTACAGCCACACGGACGGTGTCTTCCGCTGACACCATGATGACTAGCCAGGCGACATCATCCGAGGTCATGGTGTACCCTCCGCGCATGCCCGAGTTGTTCCACGTCGACCCATACAAAGACGTCGAGGAGTGGTTGGAGCACTTCGAGAGGGTCGCAGATGTCAACGGCTGGGACCGGGTAAGGAAAAGCCGCCACGTGTACTTCGCGTTGGGGGATTCAGCGAAGACATGGTATGAGAATCACGAAGAGGTGTTAACGTCGTGGGAAGAGTTTCGGCGACATCTGGGCTTGCTTCGTTTGCAAGCACTGATCACGGAGAGAAGGCTGAGATTGCTCTACAAGCCAGGTACAAACGCACCGAGAGTGTCGGCATGCACGTCGAGGACATGTCCCGTATGTTCAACCGTGCCGATGCAAACATGCCCAAGGAGAACAAAGTGTGCCATCTTATGCATGGTGTGGAGGAGCTATTTGCCAGGTTGGTTCGCAACCCACCACGTACTGTTGCGGAGTTTCGCACCGAGGCGACGACAATAGAGAAGGCCCTGCAGCAGCGCGTCCGCCACTACAACTGTGATGTCAGCAGCGCACCTGTGGACGTTCTTTCGGCAGGTGTGGGCAATAACACCGAAGTGTTGACAGAGCTTGTGCGATCTATCGTGAAAGAAGAGCTTCGGAATCTGCAGCAACCGCAAGTCGCGTCGACTGTTTCTTCTCTCGCCGCCGTCATTTGGGATGAAGTGAGGAACGCCATGTTACAACCGCAACCGGAGGTGCAGCCTGTTTCACTCGGGCAACCACAGCAGGAACGCTTCGTACCAACATACGCTGACGTTTCGTGTCAACCTGCCGTGCAGACTGCATCATTCGCAGCCCCGAGTGCCCGCCCACCGGCTCCGCACAGTGCATCTTCCAAGGGAGAGTACAGACCACGGAAAAGCGACGTGTGGCGCACACCCGACAGGACGCCGCTCTGCTTCCATTGCGGAGAGGCTGGTACAGATGGTGCCCATATCGGCGAGTCGGCCTTCGTGAATTTGCTGTCAATGCACCTTCCCCCACAATGGTGAAAGACGATTGTTGGAGTTTACAGGTGCAAGGGCCAGATGTGGCCAAAGAGCGCCAAGGCGATGATAATGGCTTGTCAGTGGTATGATTAGTAAATTATAAGGTGTGAATAAAACAGATGTGGCATGGCTGTAAAGGGGCCTAAATATAGTCATTGTAAAAGTGTAAAATCTATAGGTAATAAGATTATGGAAATGACTAATGAAGTCTGCTATGGACACGGGAGATGCATTGTGAAATAATGATGGTATACTAAAAAATTTCAGGGGTGAAAATTTTCAAAAAGCACTACTGCCTTAACACAGCCCTTGAAGTGCAGGGGCCTGGAGGCATGTGCTATACTGAACTACTATCCTTTGGACAAAGGATGCACTACGTATTTATTGGGCTTATAACATGTAAGACAACATCTTTCAAAAAAGCGACTGCTTTGGCATTAAAAAGCGGTTCTTTACCAAGAAACATAGCCGGATGGAGAGGGACAGAATAGCGGTATGCGAGAGGAAAATGTTTCTTCCTCTCTCTTTCGGCTTCCCAACACTCCAGGAGGATGTGGAGGACGGTGAGCCTCTCGCCACATCTACCACAGGTTGGAGGATCATTACCATTTAATAGAAAATTGTGAGTGCCATATGTGTGTCTTATTCTGAGACGACAGAATAGGACATCAGTTCGCCGTGTTTTTGATACAAAGGGCCAGAAACCTAACTGTGGCTTAATCAAATGAAGCTTATTTGCTTCTGCATCCCACAAGCGTTGACAGTGGCTTTGCAGTTTCTTATGCAAGAAAGGTTCCAAGTCTGTTGCAGGGACAGCAGCTGTAGGATAATAGCGTGCAATGTTATTGACGTGGCCATTTGGTCGGCAAGAACATGGCCCTCGATGCCTCTATGCCCAGGCACCCAGCATATGACTAGTTGTTTAGACGCATAAACAGAGCAGATCAGTGAAAAGAGGTTGATAATTACTGGGTGTTTATGTTTTTGAGGGATCATTAACGCTTTAGCAATGCTTAAGGAGTCGGTAAATATTACAGCCTCTTGAAGTTTCAGTCTATCAATCTGTTTCACCGCCGATAGTACTGCATAGGCCTCTGCCGTAAAGATACTTGTTTGGGGATAAAGTACATCCAGGTATGGCATTAGTGTGCTCGACACTATGCTTAAGGGGGGACACGGCCCTTGAAAACCGAAAAATCGTGAGAAAGTCGATTTTTGAAAAACAATATTTTTGGGTTGTGTCTCATAAACTACCTGCTGTATAATTATCTGCGCCCAATTCAACCGCAAAGTACCAAAAAAAAACGCTATTTTTGAGGCCGCCGCGGCTTGCAAAACACGCGCAAATGCCGAAATCAAACCAAACTTCGCGCGCGCGCCATTCCCGACCCATGCGGCCTGCCCGCGCCATCTTGGAGTCGTTTTGATGATGATGTGTGGTGTTTTATGGCGCAAGGGCCAGTTATGGCCAAAGAGCGCCATGCCATTGTTTGTGAGTGTGCAGTGGAGCGATGAATTCTGAGAAATAGATGAAGTGTGGCTGTAAAGGGGCCTAAAAATAATCGCTGTAAAATGCGTAAAATATACATGCACTAAAATCATGGCAATGACTAATGAGGTGTACTATGAAATGGAGAATGCATTGAGAAAGAATGACACGATATTTAAAATATTGAAGATGTAGTAATTGGAAAGAAGCACTACTGCCTAAACAGAGCCCTTGAACCACAAGGGCCTGGAGGCATGTGCTTATACAAAACTACTATCACAGCAGCATCCTCTGGAGGGAGGATGCGCTATGAATTTATTGGACTGATAACATGTAGCACAACATCGTTCAAAAAGCCGAGGATTGCTTTGGCGTTAAAAAGTGGTTCTTCACCAATAAACATCATGGGATGAAGAGGGATATGATAGCGGTATGCTACAGGAAAATATTTTCTTCTCTCCGTTTCGGCTTCCCGACACTCCAGCAGGACGTGGAGCACGGTCAGCCTCTCACCGCATCTACCACAGGTTGGTGGCTCATCACCAGTGAGCAAAAAATTGTGGGTGCCGTACGTGTGTCCTATACTGAGACGACAGAATAGGACATCAATTCGTCGTGTTTTCGTAGCTGAGGGCCAGAAACCTAACTGTGGTTTAATCATGTGAAGTTTATTATTTGTTTCAGCGTCCCACAAGTGTTGCCAGTGGCTTCGTAGCTTCTTTCGCAAGAAAGGTTTCAAGTCTGTTGCAGGAGCAGCAGTTGTAGGGTTAATAGCCTGAGATGTAACTGATGTGGCCATTTGATCTGCTCGAACATTACCCTCAATGCCTCTATGACCCGGTACCCAGCATAAAATCACATGTTGGTTAGATATACACGCTTTACACAAAATGGAATAGAGCTCATTAAGTACAGGGTTTTTGTGTTTACAGAGTGATTGCAATGCTTTCACAACACTTTGCGAGTCCGTAAATATGATAGCCTTTTTGAGTTTTGATTTCATTATAAACTTTACAGCCGATAATATTGCATAGGCCTCAGCCGTAAAGATACTTGTCTCCGGGTGCAGTACACCGGTTTCCGAAAACGATGGACCGATGGCTGCATAATAAACCCCGGCATGTGACCTAGAAGCGTCCGTGTAAAACTCTGTACACGAGTACTTGGATTGAAGCTCTAGGAAATGCATTTTAATGTGCGCCTCTGGAGCGTCTTTCGTGACCTCTACGAACGATGTGTCGCACTCTATGATCTGCCACTGCCACGGCGGCAACAATTTAGCAGGAGCCATAGGACGATGTTCAAGCACTGGACCACCAATTTGCTCACTAAGATTTCTTACACGTAAAGAGAACGGTTTCCTCGCTGCAGGTCGGTTATGGAAGAGTGCAGCGGCGGTCATATCGTTTATGGTGGAATAAGAAGGATGTTTGTTGTTTGCTTGTACTGTCAGAAAATATACGAAACTGCTATATGAGCGCTGCAGATGGAGTGACCACTGGTTCGACTCTACATAGAGACTCTGGATCGGGCTTGTTCGGAAAGCACCGGTCGCGAGGCGGATACCCAAATGGTGAATGGGGTCTAGTATTTTTAATGCACTTGGCGTTGCGGAGTTATAAACTATAGCTCCGTAATCAAGGCGCGAGCGGACAAGACTGTTGTACAAGTTTAGGAGGCATTTTCGATCACTACCCCATGTTGTGTGCGAGATAATTTTTAAAAGGTTCATAGTCTTCAGACACTTTGTCTTCAGATATTTAAGATGGGGGATGAAGGTAAGCTTAGAGTCCAGAATTATGCCCAGGAATGTATGTTCACTGCTCATGGATAGTTCCTCTTGATTGATCGTGAGATTTGGTACCGGTGTCACGCCTCTTTTGTTTGAGAAGAGTATGCATGTACTTTTCTGTGCGTTTATTTTGAACCCATTTACATCCGCCCATTTAGACAATTTGTTTAATCCAAGCTGCACCTGTCGTTCACAGATAGCGATGTTACATGATTTGAAACCTATCTGTACATCATCGACGTACACAGAATAAAACATGCTGCGTGGAATCACTGTATGCAGGGAGTTCATTTTTACAATGAAGAGTGTGCAACTAAGTACACCCCCTTGCGGCACGCCAGCCTCCTGGGTGAATGTTCTAGATAAAACATTGCCCACTCTTACGCGAAACGTGCGGTTAGACAAGTAGCTTTCGACTGTATTTAACATATTTCCGCGGACCCCCATCGCAGAAAGATCTCGCAGAATTCCGAAGCGCCATGTCGTGTCGTACGCTTTCTCTAAATCTATAAATACTGAAAGTAAAAACTGTTTATGAATAAATGCATCTCTGATGTTTGCCTCGATGCGAACAAGGTGGTCTATTGTCGACCTACCTTCTCGGAAGCCACACTGGAAGGGGTCTAGTATTTTGTTATTTTCTAGGAAACTGATTAAACGCCAGTTTATCATTTTTTCATACAGCTTGCACAGGCAGCTCGTTAGTGCTATTGGCCTGTAGCTGCTGGCTAAGGACGGGTCTTTGCCTTGTTTAAGTATAGGGATGACTATGGCTTCTTTCCATGAGGATGGGATACACCCAGCCGCCCACATGGCATTAAACAGAGATAAGAGTGTTTTCAGTGTTTCAGGGTGTAGGTATCTAACCATTTCATACATGATACGATCACCACCTGGCGCCGAGTTGTTACAACAAGCGAGAGATGCTTTAAGTTCGGCTAAGTTAAATGGTTGATTGTAAGCCTCACTCGAAAAACCTTTGCGGTTAAGAGGCTGCCGCTCTTCGCGTTCTTTGAACTTCAGGAAAGTGTCTGTATAATGCGATTCACTTGATACATATTGAAAGTGTTCACCTAGACAATCCGCCTGATCTTCCAGGCTATCACCTTGGCTACTTACTAAGGGTAGAGGATGTGACTCCCGGCCTATTAGTTTATTTACCCTATTCCAGACTTTTGTTTCGTCGGTGTATGAATTTATACTGGCAATGTACCTTTCCCAACTCTCTCTCTTTGCACGTCGACGCGTTCTTCTGCCCTGTGACTTTGCTTGTTTAAAATTTATCAGGTTTTCAGCTGTTGGGGAGTTGCGAAACAATCCCCAGGCTTTGTTTTGCTTTTTACGTGCTTTCTGGCATTCATCATTCCACCAAGGCAGGCGACGTTTATTAGCTAGTCCATTAGTTTGTTGTATGCACCTTTCAGCAGCGTCAATGATAAAACGTGTTATATAGGCCACAGCATCGTCTATGTTAAAAGAGGCAATGTCATCACGGCTTAAATATGTTATTTGTCGGAAAAGTTCCCAGTTAGCCGAGTCAACCTTCCATCACGGAACGTGTGGCGAGCATCTATCATGTTCTGTTAAGCCTAGCATAATTGGGAAGTGGTCGCTCCCAAGGGGGTTCTTGAGAACACACCACTCCAGGTATGGCATTAGTGTACTCGATGCTATACTTAAGTCAATGGATGAATATGTGTTATGTGTAATGCTGTAATACGTAGGCTCTTTCTTGTTAAGTAATGATGCGCCTGAAGAAAACAGAAAATTTTCAATCAGGCGACCTCTCGCATCGCAACGTGAGTCTCCCCACAAAGTGTTATGTGCGTTGAAATCTCCGACAACTATGTATGGCTCCGGAAGTTCATTTATGTAGTTTTGGAATTCGGTTTTATGTAGTTGATAATTGGGAGGGATGTATATAGAGCTGACAGTGACCAGCTTGTCAAACAACACCCCTCGGACAGCAACTGCCTCTAGGGGCGTACGAAGTTTTAGTTCCCGGCAGGCAACACCTCTGTCGACTACAATAGCCACACCACCGGAAGACACGACTGTGTCATCGCGGTCCTTACGAAAAATGGCGTATTGTCGGAGAAAATCTGTTTGCATGTGTTTGAGGTGTGTTTCTTGGACACACAGCACCTTTGGATTATACTTATGTAGGAGTTCTTTGATGTCATCGAGATTGTGGAGGAGTCCTCGGACATTCCACTGTAATATTTGTGTATCCATGTTGAATGTGGGTTTTGTGCTGTGTGTTAAGAAAGAGGAATTACTTCACAGAGCCGTTTCCGGGCGCCGTGATGCGGTGTTTTTCTTGTTTGGAGCGATCGCGAGACTCTCGCGGCTCCTTAGGCGCAAGTGGCGCCGTCTGGCTGGTTGTTGTGTCCATAGCCTCTTGCGAGGCGCCGGACACGCGCTCTTGCGAGCGGTTGGTTTGACGAGAAGGCCTCGCCTCGAGAGACGAGGCCCTCGAGGCCACCAGCCCGGAGGTCGACGGCCCCTTCTTGTGAGTTGGCAGAGCAGCGCTAGCTGCACCTGCCGAGGGGGCGGATGGCGTCGCCGCCGGGCCACTGCGCGTGTGCCAGACAGCCGCCGGGGGCCGATGTGGCGCTGCCCCCTGACGCGCCACTTCAGCAAAGCTGGTTTTTGGCAGGTATGACACCCGCCTGCGTGCCTCCTTGAATGAGATATTTTCTTTTACTTTGATTGTCACAATTTCTTTTTCTTTCTTCCAAGACGGGCACGACCGCGAGTATGCGGCATGCTCGCCATCACAGTTGACACAGTGTGGAGTGTTTTCGCACGTTTCAGAGGCATGGTCACCGGAACTACATTTAGCACATGTTTGTCGGCCTCGGCAGTTCTGTGAACTGTGGCCGAACCGCTGGCATTTGAAACATCGTAGAGGGTTTGGCACGTATGGCCTGACACGAAGCTTGATGTATCCGGCCTCGATGGTTTCGGGCAGAACACTTGAGTTAAAAGTTAGTATCAGGTGCTTAGTCTGTATTTCCTTGCCGTCGCGCCTCATCTTGATCCGTTTAACATTGATTACATTCTGCTCACTGAAGCCCTCTAGGAGTTCAGCTTCGCTCAGCTGCAACAGGTCATCATCTGATACAACGCCACGGGTGGTATTCATGGTACGGTGCGGGGTTACTGTTACTTGAGCTTCTCCAAATGCCACTAGGTTGGGTAGTTTCTCATATTGTTTCAGATCACGGAGCTCCAAGAGGAGATCCCCGCTTGCCATCCTGGATGCTTTATAGCCTGGTCCAAAAATATCAATCAGAGTCTTTGACACAAGGAAAGGTGAGATTGTTCGTACTGATTTGTCTGTTTTTTCTGAGTGGATCACGTGAAATCGGGGGAAATTCTGTGTTTGGCGTCCAAAAAACTGGAAAACATCTTCGGTGCGCCCTCGTTTCAGACGGCGATCAGTGAGTGGGGGGAAAGAACTTTCCATAAGTATAGGTGAGTGTTCGGCAGCCGCGCCAGCCACCCACCATGGAGCCCAACTAGGGGACGCTGCAATACCTGGAAGAGATAGGCACTGCAAACGCCAGCTGTACGCCACTACTATAACCAAATATGGCATATCCTAGGTTGGCTACCCACACAAGGTTAACCCTAGCTGCCTGGGAAAACGGAAGTAAAATGAAGTGAAAAGAAGACAGGATAGATTGAAAGTGAGAGAGAAAGACGAAGATTTAAGAGGAGGATAGGAAAAGGCAACTGCCGATTTCCCCTGGGTGGGTCAGCCCAGGGGTGCCGTCTATGTGAAGCAGAGGCCGAAGAGGTGTGTTGCCTCCCCCGGGGGGCCTTAAAGGTCCAAACACCCGGCCTCGGCTCAACCCCCAGGATCCCCCTTTCCCCAGACACGGCTAAGCCGCGCACGGCTACACGCGGGAGGGTCCAACCCCCATGTGCTCGGGTCCGTGGTGTCGCAACACACAGGAGTCGTTTTGACCGTGAATTCTTTGGGTGTGTTCCAATACTCGCCTTAGACGGCTAAATAGACAGCTAAGTGGACGGCGGCCATCTTAAGTCTCGTTCCAATTCTCACGAAGATGTCAAAGTAGACAGCATCGCGAAGACAGCATCGAAGTAACGAATGATGCAGGCCACTTTCCTGTCTAAACAAGATGGCGACTGAGCAGGGCGCTCAGATACTCGACGGGAAGGTTGTCTGTGCACCCAAAAACGTAGACACGCTTTTCAATACCCTTAATGTAAGTCGCATCATGTTTTTCATAGGTTCGCAGGCGACAATACTTAAAATACAGAACTAATGTGTGCTTTTCTGAACTTTGTTTTTGTCGCCGCGAGGTGGCGTCACGTCGCAGAAGCCTCTTCCAGACAGCTCGAAGCGCGTTCCATTATTGTCCTCGAAGCTGTCTTGGCTGTCTTCGTAGACGTCAAAGTGGACTGTCTACGATGATGGAAAGTATTGGAACACAGCCTTAGTCTCTCGTTTGCCGCCTTGCAAAATGGCGTCGGCAGTGCGGCTGAGGCACTATTGGCGTTTGCCCGCGATGCGATGCTGAGCGCTGATTGGCCAGAGCAGCGCATTCAAAACCCGCGGGCTAAAGCGCGCCTGCCATTGGCCGCTGCGCGGGCGGCGGCGGCTCCCTCCCTTTGATGCCGTGCCCGCCGCGCGCGCGCCTTCGTTGTTGCTCTTTGCTCCGTCCGCCTCGACAGACATCTGCTAGAGACCTCCTGCTTGCGAGATAGCGCTATCATTTAGATTATTTCCTCAGCTTTTTTGTGTGTTTTTCACTAGTTCCGTGGCCTTATATTCATTGCTGCGCGCAATGCCGGCAACGAAGCTCAAGACAGTGCAGTTGTTCGGTGCGCGGAATCGCGCTATGCGACTTGGGGCCGTATTCTGAAACGTTCGCCTAGGCGAAATTTCTCTTTTCGCCTTTCCTGGCGCGCGCTGATTGGCTGGTTGACCAAACCGGAAAAGAAGTCCCGCCACCTAGCAGTTCCGGTGTACGTCACTTTGATGTCACGGTGTCAGTGGTTGCTCTCGACATGCACTGAATAAACGAACACGTCGTCTGGTTGGTGGTGAAGCGTAGCAGAGAGACAAGAAAGGCGGTGGTCGTGGTAGTTTGTAGTTGCTGTTTTCATGGCGGCTTTGCGCGTTGGTGTTTGTTGACTGTTGTGTTGCCTTGTGTGTCGCCTTGTGAAAGTGCAAGTGTCGGTGGCAGCGTTTTTGGAGCAGCGGCAGCATGAACAGCAGGTCGGTCGCGTGGTTCGTCGCACGCCGGCCGGAACGATCTACCCGCCTCTGCCGTGACCCGTTCGCAATGAGGGGAGAAGTTTTTCGGCGGCATTTCCGCATGACGAAGAGCACCGTGCGGCTGCTTTGCAGTGAGCTTGCAGACCATCTGGAGCCCCTGACCGCGGGAGGCCTGAGCGTTGAGGACCAAGTTCTCTGCGCGCTCAGGTTCTTCGCGACAGGAAGTTTCCAGTTGTCAATCGGCAGCGAGGCGACGATTGACATGTCGGAGGCCTCTGTGAGCCGCTGTATAGCGAGAGTCGCGCATGCCATTGCTGTCGTGGGGAAGGAGCGAGGATGGGTGGCCTTTCCAAGCACCTCAAGCGACCGAGCAGCCATCAAGCAAGGTTTCTTGCAGCACGGCCGGCTCAGAGGTGTGATTGGATGCGTCGATGGCACATTCATCGCTATTGTTGCCCCGAGGCTCCCTCCTGCACAGAAGGCACCCTACTGGTCCCGGAAGGGCTATTACGCCCTCAATACAATGGTGGTAAGTTGTAAACGAAACTGCACTGATAATGGAGCAACGTTTGATGCACAGCCATTTGCATCACAGTCACACTGTTTTCTGTAATGTGTTTCCCAGGTGTGCGACTCGGACTTGAGGGTGAGGTACATTGATCCGCGGTTCGCTGGCTCATGCCACGACGCGCACGTGTGGCGACACTCGCTGCTTCGCAGGCGCATCGTGAGTGGCCGCATTGTCGTGCAAGACGGGGAGTACCTGTTGGGTGAGTAGTAAGAGCTCTGAAAAGAAATGAGTACGTGGTGCATGTGCGTGTAGTCCTTGTATCCCCCTGAGAGCCGAACACATGTGCGTGATGTAATCGCTTGTCAAGGTGGTTTTCATTGTGTACTGTTGTACGACGAACCTGTAGAAAATGCAGTAAAATGTAATCGTCACGGTCACATGGGAAAAAGTGCTTCTCCATGTACGCGCACATCTCGTCGTGATTACTGTAGTAAAAATTGCATTTCATGGCTTAAACGCACTGAGGGAGCAGGACATTGCCGTGCTACTGATGCGTCCGGTATTCTCCGGCAATCTCGGCGATTTCGAGATGCACAAGGCTGTTTTCGGCATGTCAGGGACCACACAGGCGCCCATATAAATGGATTGAACATTTCCGCAAAAGCGGATGATAGGAATAAGAGTGAAGCACTTCTTTACAGTTACACATGAACTGCGCTCGATACTTAGAATCAATATTTATCTAGTATTTTGCATGTGAATATATGAATAATGTAGGAGGCAATGTGCAATGGGTCTTACCTTGTGCAATGGGTCTTAGGTGAATAAGCCAGAAATAGTATGACCACTATTTATTTGTGCAGGTGACAGTGCGTATCCACTCGAGCCGTGGCTCATGACGCCTGTACCAGGCCACCCTGCCCTCAACACACCGGAAGGGCGGTTCAACACTGCCCACGCCTCCACAAGGTCAGCGGTGAAGCGCTGCATCGGCGTTATGAAGAGCCGTTTCCGATGCCTGCAGCATCACCGCGCCTTGCACTATGGCCCCAGAAAAGCGGGTTCAATTGTGGCTGCGTGTGCGGCACTGCACAATCTGTGGATTCACGAAGGTGAGCCATACCCGAGCCATTTGTACCACCACCACGACGACGATGGCGACGATGATGGTGATCACTCACTTGGCTCCACAGGCACGACGCAGACTGCAGCACTGCAACGAAGGCGGGCCCTGTTCTTGCGTGGCAGGTCAGTACGAGCAAGGCAGATTGCTATGCTCTCTGTCGCTCGCAGCAGGCCCCTGCAGCACATACTGCGAGCTGTTTGGCAGGCACGTCGCCTTCAACACTAGGCAGTCGCAGTTTGCTGAGAAGCGATTTGCGACATGCAGGTTTTGCGGCTCCTCCCATGTGCTCCTTCACTAGAAGTGCTGACACTTGCCGCCTAGTGCTTCCCCACCGCGTGTGCTGTTTCGTGCGAGGTGATGACTTCTTGTTGCTGCCACCTGATGACACTTGCCGCCTTGTGCTTCCCCACTGCTTGTGCTGTTTCGTGCGAGGTGACGACTGCTTGTTGCTGCCACCTGATGACACTTGCCGCCTTGTGCTTCCCCACTGCATGTGCTGTTTCGCGCGAGGTGATGACTGCTTGTTGCTGCCACCTGATGACACTTGCCGCCTTGTGCTTCCCCACTGCGTGTGCTCTTTCGTGCGAGGTGATGACTGCTTGGTGCTGCCGCCTGATGACACTTGCCACCTTGTGCTTCCCCACTGCTTGTGCTGTTTCGTGCGAGGTGATGACTGCTTGTTGCTGCCACCTGATGCCACTTGCCGCCTTGTGCTTGCGCACTGCTTGTGCTGTTTCGTGCGAGGTGATGACTGCTTGTTGCTGCCATGTGCTGACACTTCTCCCTTTGCAGTAGAAGTGTGCATGGTTTTGAGCCAGTCGCTTCATCCTCGTGCTGCTCCCATGTGTTCAGAATTGTCCTTCTGAAGCAGAAGTGTGTGCGTGTGGTGCTGATGACACCTGTCCCTCTGCAGTAGAAGTGTGCGTGGTTTTGTGCCAGGCCCTTCATGCTCGTGCTGCTCCCATGTGTTCAAAATTGTCCTTCTTCAGTAGAAGTGTGTGCCTGTAGTGCTGTTTCTGGCTATGCTTTATTGTGATGCTTGCTTTCCACTTCCATATCAGTGGCTGGTGCTGGCTGCTGTCTTGCTGTGTAGGTCTTGCTGAATCCAAGGGTCCAGCTGAAATTTGGCTTCACACCCTCGGCATAGTGCGCCAAGCGTATCTGTTGGATCCTATAGTACGAGAAGGCGTCACATACCGGTGTAAGACCAGTGCGCTGTGCTAGGCGATCTGCTTACGCTTCTATGTAAGCTCTAGAACCACATCGCCAAGATTCCGCTTACGTCGTGGCATTTCGTGTGTTGCAGTGTCGATATAGTAGCTGGAGTGATAGGTGTGCCAACTGAGTCTAGTGCGCCGCTACTGTACGCCATAACAGGAAAATTGGCGCTACATCTCTTGGAACGGTCCTCGTACGCTCGGAATCATCTGTACACATGTAGAAGACGAAATGCGTGTTTGACGATAATGCTACTGTACATGTTAGCTGTAATGAATGTTTTAAATAGCATTCCGTGAAGTATATACAAAGCTACACGGGTAATTGCAGTATCAACAGTACAAAAACACGAAGTTACCGTCCATGATGTGTAGCAGCAATGGGAGAAAATAACACAACAGATGTAGATGTGTGCGACGATTGCAGAGTTATTTAGGAATTTTGAATCTTTGAACTAGTGAGCACTGTTTCTGTAGGTTCATTGGCTGCAAGTATTGATTAAACAAAATTACTATGGTTTAACGCTTGCAAGCTCATGTGTTAGCTAACACGGACGACGTAGTACGTAGTGGAACATTGCGCATACTGTTTGCACTACCTGTAAGCTGAAAACGTGGCTTTGTGCCGTAGTGCACATGTGCTTTGTATTAAGCCATTTAGAATGCGTCCGCTACGGTGGATAAAGTAAGCAATGGTCTGATCACTTGTAATGCAATGATAACCGCATTCTTCAAATTTTTTGCACCCATGTGATCTCAGCTTGCAGTACAACAACAATTGTTGTTAGCCTTACTTTCAATTCCTCTCTTGCGAACTGTGTGCTCACGACTATCCTCCAAGGATGCTAAGTCACGCTCATTGCGTGTATGCCATTTGTGACATTGATAGAGGGTGTCAATGGAAAGAAATGCAGCAAGATAGGTGCCGAATAACAATGCAAAAACTTCATAAGGCGCGGCGTTTAATAAGCCTCCAATGAGAGTGAACGGACAATGCTTCTTTGCCGTCAAAACGAGCGCAATGATGAATGCTTGAATTAAGTTGCTACACCAACATGCCAGCACGTCTTAGCTGTATGCGTACGTACTGTGGGCACGGAGCAAGAACTTTTACGAGTGAAAACACCCCTAGTTGTGGGAACCAGAAAAGGTCACAAACCCATGGATGAAATATTGTGTTTTCAACACGTGACGGTTAAAGAATTTTTTTGCTCTTTCATTTACAAGTATTACTGAGAGCAGTCATGCTTTGCACCTTGTGCTAGTAAATCCCGAAGAAGGGCACACTGTATGTAGCAGTGCTGTTAGTTTTAAGGCCCTCGAACAGGCACCGACAAGAAGAGTTTGTGTTTCACTTAAGGATGCATGAAAGACACGTTAAGGCATGGCTGCTGAAGCAAACCCCCGTGCTACTTGTTTGTCGTCTGCTTTGAGCGGAAAACACAGGCGCCGCCGATGATAGTGTGCGCGTCCTACAGGGCCAAGTGTTTTGTGTTAGTTTACATTTTATCGCTGCAACTTGCATGCCGTGGTGCACGGCGACGCCGATGCATGTTCCCATGGGGGCAGATATTTTTTGTTACGTCTGGACAACCGCGCTGACGACAGTTAGAACTCCTAAATGATGCGTGTTTGTGGGTCACCGACGTAATTGTGTTGCAATAGAGACACTTTGTGCAATTGAACGCACGCTTATTAGGCGTTATTAAGGCAAGCGTTAGGTGAACTACTGCAGCCTTCCGGCCTACGTAATGGGAAAAACAATACTTAGACGAAATTGACCGAGCATGGCAAGTATTTTAATGAATGGCTACTAAACCTGCATACTTTTGGCTTCGCCCTCTTTGCCGTACGCTAAGGTGAACCTTTTTTTTGGGGGGGGAGCCAAGGTTAGCCCCGAAAAGTGCACATATATCCAAGATTGCACTGAAGCAGCATGGCGGGTAAAAACTCCATGTGGAGCATGGATGGCACAATCGGTGCTGAAATTGCAGTTGTCAAGGACTGAAGCGGTATTCATATTCACCTTTCATACAGCTTACTAATACAACCGTAAAATTATTTGCACTTCACATGGAAATGTTTCGGCAATTGCAGGAACAAGTTAATGCAAATTTTCCTTCGGGATTATGGGGTTGCGTGCTGGGGGGGGGAGTCAGTTAATTCCACAGTAATTGAAATGCTGCCAATGGATCGTAATTGAACGTGCTGTGGAAAATTAATTTTGATCATACAGTAAATACGTTAGCCGTGCAATGCTGCGATCAAGCATGATGCAGCATTTACATGATCACAAGTTCTGCATAAACTGGCATAGATGTCTTGGTGCCTTAACTTTCACAGAACTCATTGCCTGTATTTTGTGACCTCTCCGAGGGATTGTGGTCACAATACGTTTTGGTGGTGACAGTTGCAAATAATGTTCTGTGTAATTTTCTCGGTTGCCACATTCTACGAATGGCTGCAAACGCCGTGCTGCAGCATTTTTGCTATCCTTAATCGATAAGAAGGGTGCAGTGGATGGAACTGTGGCTGAGGAACTGCTCCTAAAAGAGTTCTTTGACCTTGAATGGTCTCTAGTGTTGCTTGTGTTGGCACTGAGAACAATGCTTGTTTAGGTCTCCATCATGTAAAATTCATAGCGACGAAGTAACTGTACATGTTGCTCCTCTCTGAAGCAAATGCCACCACAATTTGGTGCTGCCTTCGATCATTCACCGCCAAAAATGAGCTTGTATTAGCCGTAGTGTTATCGGTTTTGTCTCGGAAGCTGAAACATATTTCAGAGACTTGCAGCCACGCAATTACAGAAGAGAGTACTTTCTCCTTATTGCACAAAGTACCATCTATCAGCTGACATGTTTCTGCTGCGTACTTTATTTGTTTCGCATTGCCTGCCGCAAATTTAATACTGGTACGCTGAGTACTGCTACATTGCGTGTAGCGTCACCTTTCCTCATGATGTGCAGCAGCAGCAAAGTTTACTCCAGACGGCACGGCCGGCACAACTACTCCTCCAGCTACCGTAGTGTCGCTGTTGTTTCGCTGTGGCTGTTGCATTGTTTTCGCGCTGTTGATGTCACAGCAATCCCACATGTGACTGCTCATGGCAACAGCAATGCACTGTTCAATCGTGTCGGTTATATTACGAAGCGGACATGTTTCACATCAAACTATTGTGCAGTGACAGGTGGTGCACCGATGCATTTGATGAAACTCGTGGTCCTGAAAGTCGTTTTTGTTATGCCTTCATTTCATGGCATCGTGAGGTTATTACGCTTTTGCTTCCTCATCGTTGTATCCAATATTGTCGTACCATTCCTTGTCACAGCACTGTAGTCATTTCACCATCTCAAGGATATTGTCAATATTACTACCTTCGTCCTTGTTATGCAGTTTTACTGTTATCGCGTTCATTGCAATGCCAGCACCAACTTGTCGTCGTGACTTTGCGATCTGGCTTACATCGCTAGTGGGATGCCTGCCATGTATTTATAATGGCGCCATTCTGTTCTACGATTGTGTTTTTTGTAGCAGGTGCATTGTCGTCACACCACTGTGGTCATTGCATTGAGTAAATTAAGCGGTAATGGTCCTTGGCGTAAACACAGTTTCGTCGTCTTGCCGATTTTATTCCTGCATTGTCGTGACTCTGTAATGCTTGTAGCGGAACCATGATGTTGGTGTGTT
This sequence comes from Dermacentor silvarum, assembly GCF_013339745.2. Classification (NCBI taxonomy): domain Eukaryota; kingdom Metazoa; phylum Arthropoda; class Arachnida; order Ixodida; family Ixodidae; genus Dermacentor; species Dermacentor silvarum. Next base: position 278,990,875 of record NC_051154.1, on the reverse strand, counting down.
GAGATCCCATCGTTGTCGCTTTGCCGTAGTTTTCCGCTGTTGTCACAATGGCGTTGCTACTCTAACATTGACGTTACGTTGCTGTGATACAATTTGTTCCATCCTTTCATTCTGGTTGTGTTCGCCGCAGTCCGTAGCTGTTGTGTCCATCATTACTAGCTACAGGTGCGCAATGAACAAAGCAGCTCCCCAGTGAAAATGCACCCTACAGGGTTGCGTTACGTGCACTTGACGATGCTCGGCAGCCAGAAACAGCACTTTACACAAACACCGATGAAACGTTTGCTTAAACGCATCTGCAGTGCACGTGAGAACTACATATTTTCCATAGAACGATGCCTCACCTTACCGCGGACCTGTGCCGACACCGTGCTGCTTTGTGGTCTTGAAGCTTTGTTGTGTTTGGTTTTGTGCTAAATTGTGCCTCATCCTAGTGCGCCCATGTGCCGACGCCGTCTCGCTTTGTGGTTGTGTTGTGTGTGCTTTTGTGCCAAATGGTGCCTCATCTCAGTGCAACCATGTGCCGACACCGTGCCGCTTTGAGGTTGTGTTGTGTGTGGTTTTCTGCCAAATGGTGCCTCATCATAATGCGATCATAAGCCGACACCGTGCCACTTCGTGGTTGTGCAGTTGTGTTGTGTGTGGTTTTGTGCCAAATAGTGCCTCATCTAAGTGCGACTGTGCGCTGACACCATGCCGATTTGCAGTTCTGAAGCTGTGTTCCGTTTGATTTTGTACCAAATGGAGGTTCTTCCTTCGACCATGTGTCGAACCGTGCCTCTTTGTGGTTATGCATTTATGCTGTGTGTGGCTATGTGCCGAATGGTGTCTCCTTACCGCTGCCATGTGACGCCATGTTGCGATTTGTGCTCCTGCAGTAGTGTCGTGTGTGGTTTTGTGGCCAATAGTACCACATTGCTGCTGTCACTTGTAGCCTTGCCCTTATGCACAAGAGGTGTGTGTTGTCTTGTAGCAGGTGCTGCGTCATCCTGGGTGTTGAAACGTTGAGTCTTGTGCTTATTGCTAGAGGTTCGTTTGTGTGCGTGTCGGGGCCTGTGCTTTGCTTTAGAGTGATGCTATGTTTTGTGCTTTATTGCAATCGCCTTGTGCTTCTGCTATCTCCTGGCTACAACCTAGGACCAGTACCAGACGCAGTGACAGCAAATGGTACATGTAGTAGGAATATGGGCAGGTCGTTGGGGCATGTGATCACCTTATGCTTATACAGCAGTTCCGTAACTTGCACACTGTTTCCAGTTGTTATCCAGTTGTCTTCTTACTTTTAAGCTATTGGCAATGCGTTGCTATCATGGTGTCGTGGATATTTCATTGAAGGCGCACCAGTGATGGTAAATAGTTCTCTGCAGCGGTCTAGCAGTAACGCTGCATGGTTCGTCTGCATCAGACGTAAAAACACACAACATGTAACGTGGCCGGTGGAAAATTGAACTGGCAGACGGCAGACCGTGGGGTGCTCTATGGATTTGAAAACAAAACATTATGCCATGGCGGCATTCCGTGTTTTCGTGCAATCATCACTTCTTTGTTGCCACGCAGCTGCCACCGTTTCTAGGTTCTCCTTCTATGTTCGAAACGTCATGAGGTTGTCATATTTCAATATCCTCACCATCACATTCCTATGACCAGCATTTCTACCCCAGCATTGCCATGGCCACTACGTTGTCGTTATTTCCATGTCGTCTTATCATAGGCATCGTTTGCAATGCCAACATCGCATGTTATTGTAACAACAATTGTAGCACGACTACCAGCGGATTTCTGCCGTTGCCGTGAGGTTCCCCATAGCGTTTCACGTCGCAGAAATCAGTCATATGCTGTATGTGTTCGAGGAACAATTCACTTCCACAGGGAGCGATCGCACGACTTATAGAAAACGCGACTTATTCCGTCACACGAAAGGCTTTGGGGGGATCCACGGGAGGGAAAGGAATACATCCGAGGAAGACATTCCTTGACAGACGTGTGGGATACTTTGCATAGTGAAAATTTGTTTTCATAATCGTATGGATGTATTGATTTAGCATGTTGTCAAACAGCTCAAATGGGAAACGCTTGTACGCATTCATACAACCTGAAGCTTATTGTCCGAACTGCCTCGTGATAAGGAGCCCAAGTTTGTGTGGCCCATTCGTATAGTTGACGTGAAGGCATGCCGCAACATTGTTGCACACATGATTCGCACACTTGAATGGCACATTTTGAGAGTCTGTTCACTGAAGTAGTCGATGTGAGATGGATCTTCCCCCATAACGAAGCAATCGAACTTGGTGAACGCAAATAATTCACCATTGACACACATAAGGTTTCCTACGGCCTATGTACAGCACTATATTATATGGTCAACAGTGAGGCATATGATATGAGCGTACCGTTACACTTTATAATTTAAATTGAGCGGGTCCCGTTCAGGTTTCGTTGCAGATGAATGAGAGGACATGTAAGCGCATCAAAAGTAACATAAGCTCTGAAGGAATACGTGCAATGCCACTGTTAATGCTACACTGAGACCGCTATGTGAATCAAAAATATCACGCCTCCATCTTTACACGCGGATCGCGTGTAAGGATGGAGATGTTATATTTTAGGAAGAGACGACAGGCCTAATCGTAGCCATAACCGATACCTCACCAACTGTTTGCGCAAGTGGCGAACGTAGGCACGGACAAGAAAACATTCGACAATTCGTACAGGTGCGCTTCTACTTTTGGACGAAAAGTGAACGACACAGAAACAGTGCACTGCGTGATTTGTTTGAGAAAGTTTGTTTATTTTCTTTCCCAATGCAGTGCTGCAACCTTGCAAACGTGAATGCAAAACTTCTCACGTTGCATGTTTGCCATGACATGTGATGCTGCAAGTTTGCGCAAAACAGAATTTGTAACATGTACACATCTCCAATGTTGCTTTTATGTGTTTGCGACTTCGGTATGACTGTAGGTGCATTGTAAAGTGGCGTGAAATTGTTACGACAACCGTTTCGCAAACTGCACGACTTTTCCTACACGTGTGTGGTTATGTCGAGCATTAGTAGAAGCGCCTGCTCCTGATCACAGTTGATATCACATCTGACAAAACGAAGCACAATTGCTGGGAAAATAATAATTTCCTTTGCTGTGCACTTTCGGACACACATGTTGTTGCGAACACATTGCACAGGGTATGACACTTCTACAGGAAATTGTTCGACGCATGACAAAGCGCAATGCACAGGATTGACATGCTGCAAAACATTCCTAAATCGTACTCTACAATTCTCCATATTCTTGCACTGGACACACACATTGAAGTAAGTACACGGTGATCGAAACACAGTTTTTGCAGAACAGCATGCATAACTGCACAGCGAACCAACAAAACAAGTTTACTTTACTGTTATTCAAGAAACCTTTCAATTCTGTACGATACTGCAGTTTGAATATGCAGTCCTTGTGCTTTCATGCACGCTTGCGGGTACATCGACAAAATCTTCACGATAAATGTGAGGTCTTCTACAGTAATTTCCTCCCAGGCCTCCTCCAAAGCGAGATTGGTCTCGGTGCATTTGTGCTTGTTGCAGTGCTCCTGTCGCTCCCACCCTGACATCACAGGTCGTGTGACTGAGATGGGGGAATTTGAATATGCAATGCCCGTGGTCTTAATACTCAGAAGGATCGCCGAGCACCATTAGAGCATCTCCTTCGTTTCCTGGACAGGGGCACAGTCCTGCTGCAGCCACCAGTCCCTTGTTTTTGGCGTTTCGTTGAGCCGACGGGATCACGGTGCCCTCGAGGGCCGCCTCACGGTGGATCTCGTCATCAAGTTTCACCCCACCCAGCAGAAGAAACAAAGTTATTATTATGAAGACATGACATTGCACCCCAGCCACTGATGCCCTTGGGAAAAAGGGTTCTTAACTGTGACATTGCTCCAAGAACTATTTGCCAGCAACTATCGCTGAGCGCATGAATGGCCAGCTGCTTCCATAGTGAAAATCTTCAGATCGGTAAACAGATTCTGGTTCGGGGCTTCATTGCAGCTCCGCTGCTACAACTTGCAGCAATTCTTCCAGCCTTGAGGTGTTCAGTCGGTCCGTGAACAGATGTCCTATCGCTGCTTTGTTTACCGTGAGCTTGTCAGTCATTTTCATAACTAGTTGCATGGTCAACATTGTACGTCTGTGCTCACAGATGAGTGGTCCCATCATTATGAGCCGATGTCCCTCCATTATTTGCTTACGGCCTGTTTCAGTTACCGGGTGACTGCCGTTCAAGGGCTCCCGATTCACTGCCGGTCCTTGCAGAACCCTGTCTTGTGGAAATGTATGCCGCCGCGCTGCATTTGAACACACTGCAACCTCAGTGTTTTCAAGGTCTATACAATCGGCATAACTCGCTTGGGACGGACAACATTTCAGTGAAGCAAGAGAGAACATTTCCCCCCAAAAATATTGCATAAATATGTTGGTCTGTCCTGGCTGGTGCAGCATCAGCATAGGAACAAGCAGTGCCGCGATGGGACGCAGCGAGTACACAGGGAAGGCTGTGAGCGCACACCAACAAAAGCACATGCAACGTGCATTGATTAATGTCGGTCCGAAAGAACTGCCAGCAACACGAAATGAAATACACTTGATTTTGCACTACTGTACTTGTCTTGCATGTTGCAACATGTACTACAGCTTGTCAACTTTCTTTGAAAGGTATATGAGAACACAACGTTCGCTTGAGGCAGAGAAGGAAATCTCGAACAGATACCGACAATTTTCAGCAAACTTTGGGAAATAGTTCTCTTCAGGATTACATCCACAAGTACTTACTGATTACAATATGTGCAGCAATAACCGATTGAATTTGCGTTCAGAAACAACTCCGTGCACAGATTAGGTCAACGTTGCAGAGGATGACTACGTTGTGAACAATGGAAGAAATCGACAAATCTGTTGTGTTTGTTTGCTATTCGTTGGCCTCTCTCTCAAGTCCCCAACCTAAGCACTTACGCGGATTCCAATCTGGAGAACGAGGCGGCAAAAAACAGGGAGCGTCGTTGGAGAAGTTGTCAGCCAGCCGCACGTGTGGCGACTGCGGTATGAACGGGAGCCGAATCTTGCTGAAAGACATAAGGCCTCGTTTCTGAAGACTCTTCATCCAGGGTTTCACAAGGGTGGCAAGCAACTTCACGTCGGCTTCAGTAGTGCCGCAAAGTACTTCCGGAAAAGTCAATGTGGCGGTGAGACGGCACCGATGATCCTGAAGACGGTTCAAACCATCACAGACAACGTAAAGTCTGTTTGCATCACTGTGCGTACCTCGTCAGCGCTTGTGCAAAGCCACCTGTCGATTCGGCGGTTAACTTGCCATTCTTGGTAAAAATTGTTTTTGTGTTTCAAAGGAACATAGCATTCGTGCACTCTAAGGTATCTGCAGCTTGCTCAGCACGGAGTGCCCCCTCCTCAAGGAATACGAATGAATCCTGAAGTCCTCACACACAATGAGCATGACATTTGTTTCTGTGATTTGGAGGTCATTTGCTATAGCTCACGCTCAATCATGCCGCAGAAAATTGCGCGTTCTGCCGACGTCTCACCACTAACTGTGGTTCTTGCTTTTCGGCCCGCATGACACGTCAATGGATAAACGCATAGGTTGTGCCCGCCCGATGTGACCACAACTCTTTGCAACGTTCAGTCACAAGCCAATTATCAAGTCTCTGAGGTGTACGGCCAGGTTGAGGGGGACTGCTTGGCGTTTAACTTCCGTAGGCAGACTGTACGCTTCGTTGATTCGACAAAGTGTGCGGTATGGAGGATAAAGGGTCAACTAACAAGAAGCCGCACTACTCCCTACATGTGATGAGCGTGCTGGTGTCTGTGGCGCTAAAGAACAGTGTTCTCCAATACATCGCGCACCCGTTATGAACACAAGCGTAAATAAATGAATTTAGTGTCACATAAATGCACCGTAATTACTACGCACATGGTGTAAAGCCGCATTCACGCATGAAGGTGAGGCGGAAATTGTGCTGCATATTAAACATGGACCCAGGTACACTTCTGCAATACACCGACGATTGACAGCAAACACAAAATTTGTTTTTCTTTGGCGTGCACAGCCAAGCTTTCTGTAAACACCTGTGTCACCGATGTGCTTTCTGTTTAACACATAGCGAACACATGCTGTGAAACATCTGCAATGTTTCTTTGAACGCACAATCGCACCCTCCCATTGCTTCCATTCAATGTGGCATGAGCGCGGCGTGCCTCGTTCATAAGGGCTGTAGCGATGTCACCGAAGCAGTTGTATTTCTTTCTTCACTTGTATTTTCATTGGTGGACCACAAAAACATACATAGCCTGGTACGGGTCCACAGGTACATCCACCAACAATCGATCTCTCAACAGCATAATGTTCCGCATACACAAAGATGTTAAGTCATGCTGTTTTTGAATTGCCGTACGGTGCATTGTGATGTGAAATGTGTGTTGCACTGACACGGACATTTTTACAAGTGTTGTTCATTTTGCCTGTGCCCTTTCTTTCGCTGCTCTTTCAATGCAGTCTACGCACGAATGCATGTGCTCAACCAATGTTCCTGCTGGCAAAATAAATTAACCTTGCCTACGACCCATGTTCCTGTGTGAATGAGTACAAATGATGTCAATTGAGGTACGATTGCAGTACCTTATTCAGTTACACGTGCTGCATTACACGCAAACTTGTCATGTTTTTCAGTCATGCGTTGTTGCCACAGCACGGCACAGTACATTGCAATACATATATGGTAACTATTTGTCATGGTCCAACAGTAACGACTCATGTAAACGATGAATGCGACACAAGTAACGCTTCAGATACCAAGAACAACAATCCCTGAATGTGTCAGTGTGCGTGCGTATGAAGGAATACTTTGCAAAAAATTCTTGAAAAGTTACAGGCACCTATCCATCACGGACAGAATAAAATGAACATATCAGTTGCTATACACACTTTCTCCATATGTATACTGGGGCCGTATTATGAAACATTCCCCTAGCCGAAATTTCATTTTTCACTTTCAGGCGTTCGCTGATTGGCTGTTTTAGCAAAATTGGATGAGCTGATTGGGTGGTTGAGCCCAAAGACATTCAATCTTGCTCAACCAGCCAATCAGCGCGCACCCTGAAAGCGAAAAAAGAAATTTCGCCTAGTTGAACGTTTCAGAATACGACCCCTGTTCAAAAACACGCACCACAAGTGCACAATCAAATGCTGCATTCCGACAAACAGTTTGAAGTAATGCCGATGCTTAGCCACAACTAATTTGCTACCGCCTCGCCATTGCACGGCAAAGGAAGCACACAAGAGCACAAATGTTAATGCATGGCATTAATGCGTACAGCTCAACCGAGGACTCTATTACACAATGCTATAGGCTATGCAAGCATGTTGCCTATCTGTACATTGATTTGAAAAGGGGAATGCAAATGACTAAACATCCTTTTTTGTTTGCAAAGAGCAGCACCTTTGGCAAGGAAGACCAGTTGTCTGTATGCATGCATGCATCAACAAGTGCTATATTTCAATGTAGGTGAAGATGCAGACACTCTATACCTGTGGCACCAGGTACATGAAACAGTTTCGCAGCAACAAGGCTCTTCCCAGCGCTGCGCAATTACACAACGTATAACAGTGCCTTTCAATGACAAACGACTAGGTAGTCTTATTAAATGTAACATGACGAACAGTAAAGAGAAATTACATTCGAAAAATATGGATTTGTGATAGAAACATTGCAATACACTTTAACATAACTATTGCATAACGATGCTACAGGACCGTACAACGCTGCACAAATGAAAACAAAACTTTGGTGCTCTTGCGACAGGTTCTGGTGCCACAGGGACAAAAGTAAACAAGTTACTCCCTATAGTATAAAAAAAATTCTGATGGAACGCTCTCTTGCTGCAGAAAACACATGTGAAAAAAAAACATTATGTCAATACTATGAACAAATAATTCCGTACGGAAGGTTGTATAGCCAAAAGAGGGACACAATGGGAAAAGGTTAACAAACAAAGAATTTGTGCAAAAATGAAACACAACTCATTCATGGTACAGTGCAGTCCACATATAACGATACCACATATAACGATATATCGGTTATAACGATGAGTCGACCTAAGAGTATCAACTTATGCATTGGGGCTATGAGAAAAAAAACCGTATATAACGATATATTATTCACCGCATATCGGATATAACGATTGAAATTTTGCTTCTGGGCAGTGCTTTTCATGCAGAATAATCGTGAAAATTGCGTTCCTACGTTGCCCTTAACCGAGACGGGGCGAAAAGTTTGCCTACGCGAGTTCGTATCTGCCGCCATTACCACGCAGCGCATCCCGCCCGCGCACCGATTGCGAAAGCCACGGAGAGCATCGCAAGTTGGTGCAGCGTGCACAGGATGGCGCCAGCTGCTTCACCCCCGCGTCCCCGGCGGTCGCGCAAGCAGAGGGCGGAAGAAAGGCGATAAGCGAAGGCAACGCCTCCTCTGGCGAGGGGCGCCTGCGCTCCCTGCCGCGCTCTCTCTCAATGGAAGCAGCGGCAGGTGCGCCCCTTGAGACGAAACTAATTTTGCAAGAGGGGGGAGAAAGCGATAAGCAAGCGGCGCCTGCGCGGCCTATGCACCGCGGAAGCAGCGGGAGGTGCGCCGTCAAAGCGCAAAGCTGCGTCTCTCGAGACGAAGCTGCAAATTTTGAAAGACTTGAAGTACGAGCTCGCGCAGTGGATGATATGACGATTATGAAAACCGGGAGCGCCACGATCATGAAGGCTAGAAGCAGTGTCCATGCCGATCAACGGAAAAGGCGGGCTTCGTGCGCCACGACGAAAACCCCATGGGCGAAACCAACACGGTGGTGTCCGATCTCTGGGAGCACGTCGCTACTGACGATGAAATAGGTGGTGCTTCGATGGAGGAGCTTCTGAGTGAAAATAGTGCTGCCTCGTTCTGCGAAGAGAAGATCGTTGTCGCGACAGACGGCGGCGTTGTGCGACGGAGGCGATGACAGCAGCAGCAGTGACAACGAGACTGACAATTGCCCGCCTTTGACACCGACCCCGAGGTTCAACCAAAGTGCAACATCGTCGATCGAGTCGCTCATTGAATTCATGCGAGCTAAATTATAGCCGCCAGTGTTCGCGCAGCAGATGGACGCGATGCACACGGCGGTTCTGACTCCGAAACTTCCGCGAAAGCATGTGCAGATTTTTATTTCAGCGTGCCTAACGATTGAGACGCTATTTAGAGGTATAAATAAAAGTTTCATTTTTCACGGCCTACTTTCTACAACGTCGATTTTTTATCGCAAATGTCAGTTTCGGTTTCGGGAGTGCAAAGGTATATTCGGGATTTTTTTTTTTTCGCAGTCCAGATATAGCGATAATCGGTTATAACGATCGGATTTCTCGTTTTTCTCGATATCGTTATAAGTGGACTGCACTGTACAACAGAAAACACAGAAAAATCTCGTGCACATTGCATAAATTAGTGTCTACGACATGCACTTTTGCCGCAAGTTGGCCGTAAAGTAATAACTACACATTGGATTTAACTTACATAAAACATACTTAATGCACTGCAAAAATTACACATTTACAAACAACAGGACACCACTAAAAGACAGAAAAAAATTACATCGCCATCTCCTTGTGGCATGCTAAACTAAAGTAACAGGAACAACACATTAACAATAAATATAACGCTAAATACATTGATTAAATGTCAGACATATAATAACACAAAATACATTGAAAACATTTCGCAACTAAAACAACAAAAAATACATAGCATACAGTTCATTTTTGCGGGGGCTCCTGCGGCACGGCTTGCTTTTGTAGGAAATGTGCCATTGCTGCAGCAAGAGATGACAGTGGAGCCACCTCCTGCTGCAGCAGCTGCAGTCGTGCCTCGTGCCTGCCAATTACATCGACGAGGTGCTCGATGCCGCTGGCTGTCCGCTCGGTGGCTTCGGCCAGCTGTTAGAGGAGTGCAATACAGACATTTCAAATATGATGCATGTGCATATGCATAGTTACATATGTTCTTGAAGAACATAAGCAACTTTGTGTCATGCAGATTACACATGAAACACACATTTCTAATTTGTAGCGTTCATAACGAGAACCAACTTGCACTGTTCATGCTTGCAGCCACACAGTAATGTTACACATGCATTGCTGGGTTCACTTGCCACTTTGGCTATACTATTGTGTGCAGCCGTTCTTTTGTGCCACGACTACCAATGCATTTCAACATATGGTACGTAGGTGAACCTACCAATTCTGATGCATGTTTTCTTCATAAAACACAGGCACACCTGCACCTCACTATTTCAAATGTGCAGACGCATGTAAGGCCCAACGTGTCGATGCTAGTTGTACACATGTCTGCAATCCTTCGTTCATTTTTTCGGTTTATAAAATCGACCTCCATGATGAACTAACACTATCATCCAGTTATTGTTACTGCAATTGTGTCGGTGGTCAAAATGTCGCTCAAAATATGCTCCAATGATTGAAATGCCAGTATTACACTGCAAAACAACCTCTTACAGGTACTGTATTCATAAATATTCTGCTATGTACACAACTTTCTTACAGATCTTCAGTTTGCAGCATACAAGAAAGGAACACAAAGAAATGCTGGTAGTTTTTTCCCTACTCACACATCCATTACATGTGGCAACGTAACAGTGTTGCCCTCAAATTGCAATAATTACTGACAACCCCTCTTGAATCTCTTTACACACACCAATAGTACATGTAAATTTAAAATATTTCATAAAAGTACTATGCTCTATAACTATCGCAACACATGCAGCTACTATCATCGTGTTGTAGTGCTTACCCACTGCCACTGAAACCTATGGATCACATCAGCAACTTATTCCCATGGCACTACTTCCGCTCATTCCCAACATCTGCTATGCTGACACGTGATGACATTTCTTATTTCTGGCACGCCTTTCCCACGTACTCAACAAGTTCATGGGTTATGGTAGTGCAGTAGATGCATATATTGTGAACTAAGCGAGACACATACCCTTGTCACTTGAGCGAGTATCTCCCGCTGGATGGTGACTTGGCTCTGTAAAACATTTACAGAACGGCCACCATCCAGCACTACCTGCTCAAGCAGCTCGTCCTCACTCCGCTTTCGTGGCGGCTGCCTCCTTGAGGTGGCTGTAGTAACAGATAAGGTAATGTTCGGTCAGTGTATGCAGAGAAGCGAACGATAAACATGCAAGCTAAATCTCAGGTACACACACTGACAGGACATGTGTAACCTTGTCTCTGTAAATACACATAATTTAAACCGCGTATGTGAAAGAAGTAAATGTTATGGCGTTAATTTCTTAAAAAACGTACTCCACATTAAAGCGATACACTCTTCGGCCAAGAGCACATTTTCGCATTTGCTGGAATGTTACGGCATAGCCTGCACCATCATGCCTGCGCTAGCTTTCATTTTTTTTAGGTTTCAAGTTTCCATGTTGACACCATTCTTGGGTTGTATGTTACACTTCTGGACCATTGCAGAATAACTTATCATATTTACACACAAAAATGTTCCAACATTACAATTTTCATTACTAAACAATAACTACCTTTCAGGTTTTTCCTGCAAGGCATGCAGCTAAAGGTTATGTATAGTTTCATAAAGAACTGCTTGCTCAACTATGCGATTGTGCACATTTTTTCTGTGTTGTGCTTCTCGGATGATGGTGTAACTTCTAAGCCGTCACAACTGCCAGCTTCTACCTGGTGTTGCTAACAAACCTACATACGATATATGCAGATGTCCTTGAACAAAACTTTGCCACAAAATTATCACGGCATACATCGTCGGGGAATGACAACATCTGTCACGCTAGGTGCACACACTTATTAAAAACAGCAATACAAAGTGTTCACATGTATCAGCATGCTAAAATCATTACATGATGCGCTGCACTTTGGTCAATCTGCTGACAGTGGGCATTTTAACTCATGTGCCACCACGGTCCAGAGCTCTTTTGATTTCCTTGTTTGCATACCTGTCGCATCACATCGGTGGTGAGAGAAAGTGTGCAACCGAATTCTCCAGCTAACATGTATACTGCGCATATTTTCTTTCACATTCGAACAAATTGTACGATAAACCGTGCGATAACACTGCATTGCTGAGTAACACCATTACTGCATTTTGTACACAATTGCTATGCATTCCCAGCATGATCCCGATTCACGAGTACTAGTCCTTTATCTTACCAACTATCTCACTGCTTGCCTTCTATCGTGACATTGCACACATTCATGACAACTTAGGTCCCTATGCAGTTGCAGCACCGATAGACATTGTTCAATCGACAACAGGTAAACTGTAAGTACATTGCAAGAGCTAACCGTAATGTTGAATGCAACGTATGAGATGCATCAACAACCTGTACTGGGATGTTTGCATACTTCGGTCATGCAAGCAAAGTATATCATCACATGACAAATGACACTTGCACATGTGCTTCTTCAACTCATTACAAATGCTCACGAGCGTAATGCATAGTTCCTTACCCGGGCCTCGCCTTGGACGCGCCTGCACTCGTGGTTCGGCAGCCGGCACGGCACGTGGTGCAGGTGACTCGGCTGGGCGACTTGCCCCACCTGTACCACTCGTGCCCGGCTCGGACGTGGCTGCGATGGCCTGACCTGACGATTCCGAGTGGCTTTCCTGCAAAAATGCAGACATAATCAACGAGGCGTTATAACATATGCAAACAATGCATTGTGCTATTACCTTGCATGACACCACACCTTCACTTTCTTTTGGACACTGTACAGTTAAAGACACCATATTTTCAATTGAAGCTCAACTTCACGTTGTTTTATCCTTTCATGACCACTTCATTTTTCAATTTATTCTCAGGGTCTAGATGGAACTACTCAGGGCGTCTACAATGATTGCATTATGTTCACATTTCAAGCTCATCAGTACTTGCTGCTGTTTGCTATGACAATACACTTGCCTATCTATTTAGCACACTCACACTGCCTTCATCAAACAAACAAAAAACAACAATATAGCACACTTGGGATTAATATATACTCACTTCGAAATCGTCAGACATAAAGTACGCCGGCCCCAGGCCGCCGCCACTTCCCCTCCCCACGAGCGCCAAGACTCTGCCCTTGTTGCCGCCCAGTCGGCCGCCGCCACTCGCCCTACAAGAAAAAAAAATTAGTGGTCTCGTAAGGTGAAACTTTATCATTAGCTTCTTTTCACTCACCTCATCTCGCCAGCCACCACAGCGGCTTCGCGCCTCACCTTGTACAGATACTTCGACCACCACACCTTCCATTGGGACTCCGTCTTGGTTGGCGGCCCTTCTGAATTGAGCAGGGCCGCCAATTCCCCCCACAAATCATTCCTTTTGGCGACCGTGAAGTCCCCATCCAATTCCCCTGACTTACTAACAAGCCGGGGGTGCCGTTCCATAAAATTTATAAGAATTTCCTCCTGCCGAATTGAAATTTGGTATCCGGGCATGGTGGTGTGGTGCTCTCCGTACATGTACAGGACGCAAACTGGCCGTCTGCGAGCAAGACGACCAAGGAATTGAACACATTTTTTTTTCATTACAGCCTTTATTTCCTACAAATAAGTAGTCGTACGGTGTTTCTTCTTGCACAAACCTGCAATTCAGTTGAAAAAAACAATCACTAGCGGTGCCGTCTGTTCACAACCCAACACATGCAACGCAAACTCACCAATTTTCCGACGGCAGCAGAAGGAAAGCAGACGACTTTACGGCGACGTTTGACGGCTTCTTCTTTAAGGTCCCGGCTCAGGGTTTGTAATTTTTTCCATGTATTGATGGGCCATGAAAACATTGTAGGCACTGATTCTTAATAAAAAACAAAAAGCAAACGCACACACTAAGCTCACACAAACGCTACGCCGTTTGGTTTCGTCTCTGCTCAGCCCGCCCCATTTCAAAATAAGGAGCCATGTTTACACGATGCCCCTCTCGCGGTAACCGATGGCCGACACCCGACATTCGCAGACGCATAACCAAAACGTGTTGCTTTACACTTGTACCCGAATTGATTTGTAACCGCGTTAGTTGCAGACCAATTTATTTGTTAAAATATTGCTTTTCACATTTTGTTTTTCAATTTATGTTAACTAAAACAGCCGTAGCCAATCATAGTCAGTGCACAAAGCCGTACTGTGGCAAATACATTCGAATACAACACACCCGAGCAGCTCTGCACTCGCACGGTGCGCCCTCACGTATGCTTTGCGAGACGTTCAAGAGCACGTGTTGATAGTGCATGCTGACGTCACGGGTGAGCAGCCAATTAGACTTATTGAACGCGACGTTCGCCTAGGCGAACGTTTCAGAATACGGCCCCTGTATGAGCATCGAACATCGATCTTCTGCTGCCAGTGCCGACTGCGTAGAAGCAACGGAACTGTGCTGTCGGCTGTCGCCAGTCGAGAATCCGGCTCATTGAATGTGCCTGGAGCCGCAAGCGATCCGAGTGTTTCCGAGATCGCTGGACCCAGCTCGTGTTCTGAACCGGTGCCATTGAGCATGATCGGATCGTCGACCATTCATCTGTGGACGCGTTTTCTGACTAATAAAGAGATCGACGCGAATGCGAAACGTCGTGATGCTGTTTGCGCTGAACTCGGCTCTATGCCAGCGACCCGGAGGAAATTTAAACTAATGGAGCCGGCTCTTACACCTGCAGTTACACCTACAAGTGAGGGCGAACATTTTTCTCTCGTTCAGATGGACGCTTTTAGCAGCTTGCTCGGCTGCACAGTGTCCACTCTGCCCTCTGGTCCTTGATGCCAAAAGATCAGCACGCATCCTTGATTGCCATAGAAACAGCACTGCATGACGCGGTGCTGCTCTACAATGCCAGCTACTGCAAAGCCACTGAAGAGATTTCAGTCTCTGTTGGACTCCAGCCAGGACACCTAGCCATCCAGCGAGCTCTTGAAAAAGATGCTCAGTGCCTTAAAAAAACACCAAACGACACCAAGAGAAGATGGAAGCAAGGCGAAACAAGAAAAGAGTACACAAGGACACTTCAAGCTACTCTGCGGGAGCTTTCTAATAAAAACACATGTGTTCAACTTTCAAAGCCTGTTTTCTCAGAATAGATTTTTTCGCTAGTAGTGGTGCTGAGGAAGGCGATATCTCCAGAACCCCTCTTCAGATTTGTGTGCCGTCTTTTTTATTCTGTTCCTGAATGACTTTGACAAGGGGTAACAGGCTTCTTTTTTTGAAAGCTGGTACAGTTAATTTATAATAAGCCATTAATTTTTGCTGAATGTGGTCATTACTGGCTTACATCAAATTCAAAGTTGTGTTAAAATTTTTTGGAGGAAATTAAGAAAAAGGGCTCTGTAGCCCCCTAGGATATCTATCAAGGAATCATCACAGTGAATTTCAGCTTCCTACTATGTCCTGGGATTTCTCCAGGCTCTTCCTCAGGCATACACATGAACCACCTAGTTAGACCTCAATAACTCTGGAACTAATCAACACAGCTTCATGAAACTTTGCAGTTCTTATTAGTTTGGTGTTGTGAACATACCCTGAAAGTTTCATCCAGATATCCTAAAAAATAAAAAGTTCAGTCTCCAGGGTAGCCTCCCCCCTTAAGTATATCACGAGTATGTGTTATGTGTAATGCTGTAGTATGTAGGTTCTTGTTCAATAAACATTTACCTGAAGGAAACAGAACATTTTCTATAAGGCGCCCTCACGCATTGCAACGAGAGTTGCCCCACAGGTGGCTATGAGCGTTAAGATCACCTACGACTATGTATGGCGGAGGAAGTTCATCGATGAAGCTCTGAAACTGTTTTCGAAAGCTGATAGGAAGGGGAAATGTAGATGGAGCTAATTGTGACTAGCTTAAAAACTACAATGCTCAGACAGCAACTGCCTGAAGCGACGTTCGGAGGTTTAATTGCTGACATGCAATGCCCTTATTGACCATTACAGCCACACTCCCCGACGAGGCGAGAGCGTCGTAGCAGTCTTTGAGAAAAGTGACATATTGCCTTAGAAAGTTCGTCTGTGTTGTGAATTTTAGGTGTGTTTCTTGTACACACATCACCTTTGGACTGAATTTGCGGAGTTCTTTAACATCGTCAAGATTGTGCAGAAGTCCTCTCACGTTCCATTGTAATACTTGGGTATCCATAATGGAAAAGAAGTTAGTGATGTGTGTCTAAGAGAGATGGATTAAGCTCACGAGGCCTTTCCAGGCCTCGTGAGCCGTGAGCCTTTCCAGGCCTCGTGAGATGGGGGTTTTCCCTTTCTTCCCGGCTGAATGATGTCGTGCTGCCCCCCGGCGCGCCACATTGGTGTATGAAAGACTGGACTGGTTGTGGAGATAGAAACGCTTACGTGCCTCTGGGAACGATAGGTTTAGTTTGACTTTGAGTTCTATACATGGCTTGCACGTGACGTCACTTCCACCCCAATCAAGCGCTGGCGCCCATGCTGGCGACCCATTCTTCGTTTCGCTGGTTCCGCAGCTGTCCGTCCGTGCAGTCAGTACCGTCAAGTGCCTTGCCTGTGACGGCTGACCACTCCCGATACGCTGTAATTATTTTCTTATCCTTTTGGGCACGATGACTCCTCCCCAGAGGAGTGAGCCATTCAGTGCAGGCTATTACTCTGAACTTGTGGGATCGGCGCGCGTATGCTATGAAGAAAAGGTGCAACCCGTACACGCTGTACGGGTTGTATGGACCCGTACACGCTGCGACCGGGCGTCGACACGACAATAAACGTGAATGTGTTCCCTGAAGTGACCCACGGGGACATCCTAAACTATCTACAGTAGAACCCCACTGTAACGTTCCCGGGTGCTGCGTTTTCCCGGCTGTTACGTCGTTTTCGGCCGGTCCCGGCACAGCTCCCATAGAACCCAATGCATTGGTAACCCCGCTGTTACGTCGCAACTGTGGGACTGTTCCCACATCATACGTTGCGAACTGCCACACCGCGCCGGCCCGAGCGGCCATTTTGACTTTTCATGTCGCTTGGCTTGGTTGCTTGACGATGGCATTGGCCACCCAAAGTGCTGGGGGCGACATTTATTACGTATTTTCGGATTCTGCCAGCAAAAGTATGGCCTTTGATATCCGCTTTTGCTATCTAAAGATGATGTCTATGACGCGTTGTGGCCCTAAAATTGGTTTTGGCTTATAGATGTTCCGTATAAAGTCCAAGCGCGATAACGCTGTCGCCGCGCACCGTATGCTTTCTTTCGCGCGCGAGACGCAGTCGGCTCCCCTCACACGCTTTCACTCGCACATACAGCATACATCGCCGCGCGCCGTATGCTGTATGTGTGAGTGAAAGCGTGCGAGGGAAGCCGCGTGGCTGTATGCTGAATGTGCGAGTGAAAGCGTGAGAGGGGAGCCGACGACCGCGTCTCGCGCGCGAAAAAGCAGGGACGAAGCGCGCCTCCTTCCGTTGCGCTCGAGGCACCAGCGAGGGAGCAAAGGGGGGGATAGTGGGCAGCGTTGTGCTCTGGCATCATACTGCACGGCGGCGTGCGGTCCCGCGGGCTGTATCTTGAAAGCGATCTGCGTGGGGGCAGATTCTACGCAGTGTAGGTGCGTCGGCGGCTCGTGGCTTTGTGCGTGCTGCGTGTACTCGGCGCTCAACTTGGGTTGAAGCGATAGACAACAGCACGAAGGTCACTTCGCTCGCTTCTGCAGCGGCGCTTAACTGCGCGTGTCCGCGCTCATCGAGTGTGATGTGTTCATGTTTGCCTGTGGGCGCTGACACCATGTTTGTTAATTAGTTAATAACCGAATGTTTACAAGTTTATACAGACGATAAAAGTACTATTCTTACTTTGTATAGCTTATCGCAATCGATACTTCGGCTGTCGGGCGAAACTACTTTTTGTCGCACGTAAGAATTAAAATAATATTGTGTGCAGTTCAACACCCCCTTACTCCCATTTCTCAATTTTTCCTGTTTCCTGGCTCTTGCGTTTCCCGGCTCTTACGTTTTTTTTTACGGTCCCGTGAAAAACGTAACAGCGGGGTTCTACTGTAAATTACTCCTCCAGCTTTGTGACGTTGGAAGAAATGAACGCCACACGGCTGTTCCGGCGCGGCCAGCTCGGCCTCGGCACGCCGCTTTCTCTGCCGTCTTTGCTGACTGCGCTCGTGGCGATCTGCATCTGCTTGCCTAATGCTGTAGCCGAGATACTGCGACAGGGCCCAGTCTGGGCTCGTGCTATCGAACAAATCGGATGGCGTCCCTGCGAATTAAAAACATTCACTTCTTCAGAGTGTAGTCCTTGCTTCCCACGTTTTCGTGAACATTTAGTTCACGGCACAAGCCTCTTACCTGTCGCGAAGTGCGCTCCGCACACGTAAATTGGGGTTCTAGGGGTCCAGATCGGCTCGAATAATGCGAGCCAGCCACAACGTGCACCGATTTGTGCTGAGCGTCTTAGAGTGCTCGCACCTGTATACGACGCACGATCTTCAAAATTCGGAAGAAGTTCGTGTTAGTAGGCTTCTTTTTCCTGGAGCTGTCGCTACGGTTGGAGCAGCTGTGCAGAAAACCATATTGAAGCTGCGAGTGGTCGCGAACCAACACGATGCGAGCTGACAGAGGTGGCTGTAAGCAAGGAGTGGCCCGGCAGCGGTTCATCAGCATGGCCGACAGGCATCTCACGGTGACCGGATGTGACGTCGGTGCAAGCCATGTATAATTTATTTTCTTTTTCTACGAGGGGCACAATTGTGAGTAGGCGGGGTGATCTCCTTCATAGTTGGCAGAGCGGGTTGCTGAAGTTCAGATGTCAGAAGCGCGTTCACTTGAACTACACTTGGCACAAGTAGCGCGCCCTAGGCAGTTTTGCGACCCATGCCCAAAACGCTGACACTTGAAGCATTGATGGGGATTTGGGATGTATGGTCTGACACGAAGCTTGCCGTAGCTGGTTTCAATTGAATGTGGTAGATTGCTAGTTCCGAAAGTAATGATAATATGCTTGGTAGGTATTTGCTTATCAATTTACATTTGTGTTATCCTTAGCCTTAGTGTTATGCTCTGCACCTTGACTACGTTCTGGTCTTGCCATCCTTCAAGTAGTTCGTTTTCACTTAGTTCAAGGAGGTCATCTTCAGAGATGACACCGCGCACTGTGTTCATCGACCTGTGGGGGCCCACAGACATGGAGATGTCTCCAAACGGCACAATTTTCGAAAGTTTGTCGTACTGTGGTTTGTCGCGAACTTCGAGAATAAAATGGCCGCTTCCCATCTTTGTTACTTTATAACCTGGGCCAATTGCTTCCGTGAGACATTTGGCTACAAGAAATGGCGAGATCATTCGGACTGTCCTAGTTTCATGCTGGCTGTGCACAACATGGTACTTCAGAAAAGACTTGCAGTTTCATAAAGAAATTGAAAGTTTCATCGCTGCGCCCCCTTTTCAGGGAGCGATCAGGTAGCGGGGGAAAAGCGTTTGCCATATAAAAATGTAAACTTCGGCGACGATAGCAGCCACCCACCACCGAGCCCAACAAGGGGACTCTACAAGGATGGAATACTTGTAGACATTAGCAATGCATCGCCACTATAACCTAATACAAAATACCCAAGGTTGGATAAGTACACCAGGTTAACCCTTGCCGCCCAGAAATTCGGAAGTGAAAAGTGACTAAAGAAAGGAAAGATGGAAAAGTGAGAGAGAAAGACAAAAGAGTGAAGAGGGGGACAGGAAAAGGCAACTGCCAATTTCCTCCAGGTAGGTCAGTCTGGAGGTGCCGTCTATGTGAAGCAGAGGCCAAAGAGGTGTGTTGCCTCCGCTGGGGGGCCTTAAAGGTCCGAACACCCGGCATCGGCTCGACCCCCAGGATCCCCCTCTCCCCAGACATGGCTAAGCCGTGCATGGCTACACGCGGGAGGGTCCAACTCTCATGTGCACGGGTATGTGGTGTCGCAACACACCAAATGCCTGCTGACGCAGACGCCCCTGCGGGGAATCGGGAAAGACCCATCGATATCGAAGATTACTTGTCATGAAGTTAACTTGGAACTGCTAGTTACCGACACCAGCCACGGTCACCAGCGCCCACCCACTACCGATCACCAAGCCCAAGACCCTTCTCAAGTTCACCAAGACGTCGTTCAGTAAGCCCGCGTGCGGAAAACTAAAGCCAGCGACTTGTGCAGGCAAGGCTGCCGACGTTCGACAAAGCGAAGATCCTCCGTCAATGAAATGTCACAGTGCAGTAGCAACAAGGAGAAAGCGACGATTACGATAAGTACGCAGAAATTTTCTTGAGACTTCCTTGTTGAGGTGGATGGGCGAGAATCGAATGCTTTAGTAGACACGGGTGCTGATTATTCAGTCATAAGCTACGCACTCGCAAAGCAGCTGAAGAAAGTTTTGACGCCGTGGAACAGACCACACATACGTACGGCTGGGGGCCACCTCATTAAACCTCTAGGAATGTGCACCGCAAGAATTCTAATTCGAGGTGTAACTTACGTTATTGAATTTATAGTACTTCCAGACTGTCTAGAGAACGTCCAGAGAGACGTTATACTAGGTATGAATTTTCTGCACACAAACAGTGCTATAATTGACCTGCAAAGTTCTAGCATTTCCTTTTCGATGAAGCTGGCCATTGACATGGAGGAGCCTGAGGAGCTGGACTACACTGCGTTGCGAGTTATCGACGCAGATTTAACTGTGCCACCATGATGCAGTGCACTGGTTCGCGTCAGAAATTAAGCATTCATTGACTCCTAGGGTATAGCGGACGGCAAAGTCGAGCTATTGCTGAAGAAAGGTATTTGCATTGCTAGGGCCATTATCCGCTGACAAACTTCGGAAATGAACTTCAGCATGTCGCGAAAAACAGTGCCATCGCCTTCCTGCACAGTTTACAGCAGTGACTAAAACCTTATGTACCCTGGAGTCGGAGCCACCTCCTGCAAAAACTACGAATAAGGCCGCAGCAACAGTTGCAATCAGCCCACAGCTAACGCCAGCCGAGGCGAAAACCATACAAGACCTCATAGGCACTTTTGCAGAGTGTTTCTCTAATTCCTCAAGAGTACGGCGAACGCAGATGCTTAAACACCGTATAACAGAAGAAGCAACCAGACCTGTATGCCAACACCCATACAGAGTATCGCCGAATGAACGGGAGATCATAAAGAATCAGGTGCTGCAAGAGATGCTTCAGGACGATGTCATTCAGCCGTCCAACAGCCCATTGGCGTCGCTGGTAGTTCTTGTCAGGAATAAGGACAACACAATGAGATTCTGTGTTGATTACTGGAAACTGAACAGTGTGACTAAGCGTGATACCCCTTGCTACGACGTTGGACCGGCTGCATCATGCAAAGTATTTTTCCTCATTGGATTTAAAAAGCGGATATTGGCAAATTGAAGTGGACGAAAGAGATCGTGAAAAAACAGCTTTCATTACTCCGGACAGACTTTATGAGTTTAAAGCACTCTCATTCGGCCTTTGTTGCACACCAGTGACCTTCCAGCGCATGATGGACAGTGTCCTGTCGGGTCTCAAATGGCAGTCATGCCTAGTCTACTTGGATGACGTGGTATTCTCTTCAACGTTCGAGCAGCATATGAAGAGGCTACGCTCAGTGCTCCAGGCTATCCAGTCAGCAGGCTTGACAATCAAACCGGAAAAGTGCCAGTTTGGATTTGAACAGCTTCGTTTCTTGGGTCATGTCATCAGCGCTCAAGGTATTTGGCCGGAGCCCGAGAAGACTGCAGCCGTCGCAGGATTTCCCAAGCCACAAGATAAGAAAGAGGTGCGTCGATTTTTGGGCTTATGTGCTTACTACAGGCGTTTTGTAGAAAAATTCTCAAAAATTTCCGAACCTCTAACAAGACTCACAAAAGAAGACACACCCTTCGTGTGGTATACCGAACAAGACACTGCTTTCAAAGAATTAAATAAGCGTTTGCAATCCCCGCCAATCCTCACCCACTTCGAGAAGACCGCAGACACAGAAGTCCACACAAATGCCAGCAATCTAGGTCTTGGCGCAGTTTTAGTTCAGTGGCAGAATGGAGAAGAGAAGGTCCTAGAGTACGCTAGCTGCACTCTCTCAAAACCTGAACGAAACTATTCCGCGACGGAGAAGGAGTCCTTTTCAGTCATATGGGCCATCAGCAAGTTTAGACCATACCTCTATGGCAGGCCGTTTCGTGCAGTCATTGACCACCATTCACTGTGCTGGCTGGCAAACTTGAAAGACCCATCCGGACGTCATGCAAGGTGGAGCCTCAGGCTCCAAGAATATGTCATTACCGTTGTATATAAGTCTGGCAGAAAGCATAATGACGCCGATTGCTTGTCATGAGCACCGGTCGGCTCTCCTCCTTCTGAAGATGACGAGTTCCTATTCCTTTGTGTTATGCGAGCTGCGGAAATCGCCAAGCATCAACGGGCCGACGAAGACCTGCTCCCACTCAAAGTATCTCAAAGGGCATAACGTTCAAGTTCCACGCGTGTTTAAGAGAGGATTATTTTCATTCTGCATCCGAGATAACGTACCTCTACAAGAGAAACTTCCAAAACACCAATGAAAAGTTCTTGCTCTTCAAACCGTCAGTCATGTGGCCTCAAATATTAGAAACCTGCCATGATGACCCATCATCAGGTCACTTGGGAGTCACCCGAACATTCGCCAGAATCCATGCAAAATATTGGCCCAATTTATTAGCATCAGTGCAGCACTACGTGAAGACATGTCGCGAATGTCAGAGGCGCCAAACACCACTCGTAAAGCCAGCTGGCTTTCTCCAACCCATAGACCCACTTAAGGGTTGGAGAAAGAGAAAGAGCACACGGCAATTGAAGTGGTCAAATTGGTTAAAATTATCGATGTCGCGATTTATTTTTTTTCGCGATCCTCGGGCCTTCTTCTACCTCGTGGTGAAATATTATAACGAAATACGCGGTAGAAATCGAGAAAATAGCACTTTCCTAGAGTACTGTCATCGAAAATTGCAGAAAATTCGGGCTTTAGGAGCGGCCGCCGCACCGCAGATCGCTCAGCGAGACGTTGACGCAGCACCGCTATCTTGGTATCATCGTAACGAGGAGAGATCGGAGCTCCAAGATAGCCGCAGTAGGATATTTCTCCACCGAAAAATAAAACCAGCAAGCGCGAGCGAAAAGAAGTCAAAAGCGGCATCACGATTGGGCGCAGCAGTCACGTGGGGCACAGGACGCGCTCTTATTGGCTGCTATAGATTTGAATGGCTGACATTTTTTTTTCTCGCGCGTATTTGAGCAGCAGCGAGCTGCACATTCCGATCAACGTGCTTGACGACTGTGGCAGCCTAACGCACGTTTTCTGTCATGAGCCCCAAAAGAAGCAAGTTCCGAACGACCCACGCGTACGGAAGACGAAGAAAGGCGTGGACTAGAGGCAGGAAACTACTCTTAGAAGCAGATGCCGCCGACCTTGTCGACGACGCACGACCGGCGCACGTGGTTCATCGGGAAAGCACGTGCGACAGTGACGACGCGACCGTGTGCGACGATGACGACGCGGCCGTGTGCGACGACGATGACGGCGCGGCCGTGTGCGACGACGTTGACGGCGCGACCGTGTGCGACGACGACGACGGTGCGACCGTGTGCGACGACGTTGACGGCGCGGCCACGTGCGACGATCGAGTCGCTGAACAATCTGATTTGGTCACTTCAATTGAAAAGCCAGTTTGCATCACTTGCGAGTGTTGAAAGTGCTGTGGCAGATGCAGTTTGCCGTTTCAACGCTGGCTGTGAAAGAGCACTGCAAACAATCACGTCGCAACTGGGATACAGTCCAGGTTCATGTTCACTGTGGCGGGCAGCTGAAAAGGATGCACGGCGCATCAAAAAGGCAACTAAAGTGCACGAAACTGTGGCAAAGAAGCGAAAAACTACATAAAGATGCAAAGAAAATGTGTCCTCACATGCAAAGAACTACATCCCAGGCGGGTTTTAGGTGCTCAAAGTAAAGATTTAGATGTTCACATCAAAAAAAACTTTGAGCTCCGTTTTCTCTGCTTTCATTTTTTGTGCTGTTACGTTCAGTCATCCCAGTGCCATTTCACAACGAATGAAGATAAAATCATTTTGTCTTTTGCACTTATATCCTGAAACATTGGTGAGTGCAACAAAGCTGTCAATTTTATTTGCACCTCATAAAAAAATTTATAAAGGATTTTTTGCAAAAGTTGTTAGTGAGACAATATCCATAGGAATGTTCGAAAAAACATTTTTTACTTAATTCGGCATTTAAAAAATAAACCAATAGCTTTATTGCACAGAATGGGCCTCTGTGGACATGCTGATGTAAACATCTTTATGAACTTGTGTGTAATTATTTAATTAATTTTGGGATGACCATTAGAGGTTGTCAAATGTTGTAACTCAAAAACTATAATAGATAGCTTAAAACTGATTTCAGTTATTATATCAGCATAACAAATCACACCTGCATGCCAAATTTCATCAATTTATTCCCTTAAATAAAAAACTAATTTTTCATTGC
Organism: Dermacentor silvarum; assembly: GCF_013339745.2. Classification (NCBI taxonomy): domain Eukaryota; kingdom Metazoa; phylum Arthropoda; class Arachnida; order Ixodida; family Ixodidae; genus Dermacentor; species Dermacentor silvarum. Next base: position 278,966,263 of record NC_051154.1, on the reverse strand, counting down.
CACGTCCCCCCTTAAAGGGACACTAAAGAGAGACACGAAGATCAGCTGGAATAAAAGAGGGACCTTCAGGAATGCATGCAGTTTTTGTTGGGTGCAAAAATATGAGTTATTAGCGGAGAAATTCGTAAACAAAGACCAAATATCTCTTCCTCAATTTCTCTTACCCCAGATTTGGTGCTGAAGCAGCGTCGTCACAGATTTCATTGCTCTCGGCGAATCAGAATGCGCCATGATACGTCACCGCTTGCGTAAATGGCCGAGCCTCTGGATGCATCATGGCTGCATGCATGGTCGCTGCGATGGATACCGTTGCTGCAGCTGAACCTTGCAACGAAGAGCTCGCCAGGGAAGCAGGACTGCATTTCAGCGATATTCAGTGAAACGGAACGCGAAATGATCCTCCGTGCTCGAGCGGTAGGTGTTTCCGCGTGCGATGGCGGTGAGCCGCCGGCCGCGCCGGCGGAGAGCTTCGTTTTCGTCGACGGAAGGCGAAGCGTCCGGTCCGCCAGGCGACAATGTTCCCGACAGAACAAGCGTAGAAAGTTGCGCACGTACTCGGTATGGTTATTTCGTGGCTTTATTTAATGACATTCAGCACTCACCGAGCCCTGCCAGTTTGCTGCTGCAGGGGCACTGGAAGGGGGTTTGATGAAGGCCGCATTGAGGGAACAGCTGCTCGAGAAATGACTGGCCTCTGGGGCACGCCAAGATACTTTCCGAGGGCGAGAAATGCAGAGAGCACACCATCGGTTTCTCTGGCTCTTTTGCCATTTTATCATCGGCAGAGCACTGAGCCATTGAGAACGCCGGGGAGCCGGGGCTGACCGCGCGACACCACATGAAAGGACACAATCGAGTCAACACTGCCGCTGCCCCTGAGCAAGCGCCTTGGACCATTTATACAGCCCTAACACTACACACACGAGGCATTTTCTGGCTGTTTCCCGCGAAGTCAACGTTTTTCGAGCCATGCAACACGCAACCAAACACGGTAGAGCGGAACAGGCGCGCGCGACGATGCATTGACCAAAAACGAAACTAAGGAACTATCAAGGCCGCATGTATTGCCATGCCATTTTTTCTTATTTATTTAATTTTGTGCTAAACTTGTACTTCCTCGCTTGAAACGGTTTAAAAAGTTGGCAAATGCTGTTTATGTACGTTTAAGGTGTATTTCATTTTGCGTTTTATTAACAGCGCTCAATCGCTCTCGACCAATCGCGACCGGCCTGCATTTGTAATCTCCAACGTCAGAACGTGTAGTGCGGGAAATTCGAAGGGGCGTCAGCACCTATCGTTCAGTTTTTCGCTATTTTCTCGCCTATTAAACATCTGTTTGCAGTAAGAATGGTATCGCTGTGATCGTGAAATGATAATCTATCATTTAAGCTCAACTTCCGGTTTCTCTTTAGTGTCCCTTTAAGACTCCATTTCAACAAGTTGGGTTGGATCTTCTTGGACCGTTTCCCACATCGTCATCACGAAAGAGGTGGGTCGTTATCGCGACCGCCTATTTGACACGATATGCTGAAACTGGCTGCCTTAACTCTTTCGTTACCGTGCGAAAATGGCCATTTTTCGTATGTCTCGGGAAAAAATTTTTTGCCAGTACAAATAATACCCCAGCACACATTGCAGCACACCAAATCGCACACAATAGAATACTCTTTCCAAAAACACAAGTTTCAAAAGAAAAGAAAATTTTATAGCAAACACAAAAATTCGACAAAAAGCTATTTTCGTGGCATGTTGATAAAAACAAGAATGAAAAAACACGATATCTACAAAAAAAATATTAACAGAGAAAATTTAAAATATACATTTTGAAGATAAATGACCCTGGAATGCTATCATAGAAAAAAAAATTATCTGTACAACGCTTTTCTTCCGATACGCAAAAAAAGCTACAGGCCAGTAACGGCTTCATCGCTCGTGCCATGCGGTGAAGCAGTTCCTGGTTTTCGTGATGCAAAGGTGTACACCGCACTCCTCGCACAAAACGTTCGTTTTTGGTTCCACTTTGCGTTCCTCGTAGCACATTCTACAGTTTCGCCTTTGCGGCATCTTCTGAGGAAGGTGCAGTTTTGGCACGGGATCTTCTCGCGGAACATCTTCATCGTCAAGCCCGAGCAGCTGTTGGGTGAGCTCCATCCGGAAGGAAAGTTGATCGAAGTTGGCGCCCCTTTGAAATTCCGGTGTCGAGAGGTGTTGCTGGCGGTGCTCTTGAAAAAGGATGAAACTATTCACAACAGCAATGTCTATGCAATGAAAAAACAGAGTTTTCCACCACCTTACGCACTTCATCAAAACGTTGTAAGATGCAATCAGCTGATCCGACTTGTCTACACCAAGCATCCCAGAATTGTATTCATCTATCAGCAGCGGCTTCTCGATTTGGGTCATACTCCACACGCCACCTCTTCTCTCTTTTCTTGTGGCTGAAACATGCTTGTTGGCAGTGTGCGCAGTCGACATCATATGGACAACCTTCTTATCCTTCCACTGTAAATACAGGATGTTGTTTTGTCGTAGCCACCGAACATCACCTCTCTTTGCCTTCTTCTCCCAAGACATGTCCTTCAATTCAGCTGGGAAACACCGACGATCTTTTCGCGTCGTTCCACAGGCGAGTGTTTTGTGCTCTAGCAGGTGAGCAAAGAGAGACGCAGACGTGTAAAAGTTATCCATGTAGATAACATATCCTTGTTCAAGGTAGTTGTTGCACAGTTGCGTCACCACATCAAATGCTAGTCCACTGGCACTAGGTGTTTCACGTTTGCCCGCGTACACATAAAATTGAATAGAATAGCCAGTCTGCGAATCAGCAAGTACCCACAATTTGTAACCCCACTTTACAATTTTGTCCCGCATGTATTGCCGAATACCGGATCTTCCTTTTGACTTCACCATTCTTTCATCCACAGAGAGGTTCCGGGCAGGTTGAAAAAGTTCTGCTGATGCTGTGTTCATATGTTCCAGAAGCCACAATATGCGGTGCAGTTTGCCGTGCGAAGCTACCGTAGTCGCCTCCGGATCAGTGACACTTAGGAACCGGAGAAGGGCTGAGAACCGTCTCCTTGGCATAATGTTCCGCGGAACAAGCCCTGAAAAAAGCCTACTGGTGTTCCAGTATAGATGGATGCGTGGCACGTTCACAATCCCCATATAAATTAGAAGTCCAATGAACTTCACAAGTTCGTCGGGAGTCACCTCTTTCCACGATCCATCTCGCTCAGCGTAGCTTGGCAATTCCAAAATATGCATCCAAGCATATTTGTTGGTATTTTTGCATATGTTACTAATCACTTCTGCCGTGAAGAATAATAAAAAAAAATCGCGCGCCGTCGTAAAATGTCTTGCGCTGCTCCGTAGTGCTGGGCCGAGATGTGCTCCGGGCGGCCTTCTCGGCGTAAAGAGAAGTTTCTTCGCAGCCGGTGGCAGCACATCCTGGCCTAGCGAAGTACGGACCCTGCAGATAACAAGAATAACTCACACCGTGCACAAAGATCGGCAGATAAGCGCGCACAACGCAGGAGAAGCCTCAAGGCCGTAAACGAAACTCACCGGTGAGCAGCTGCGGATGTCCCGGGCTGAGTCGAAACATCGTGGCCGTCCGAACTTGAAACTGAGGTACTGTCATCTTCAGACTCGTAGCTAGAATCGTCGTCACTAAAATCAGGTGCAGGCGCAGCATACTTTCGAGTAGGACGCGTTTCGCGCGGCGCATTTGTTCGGGACGATGACGCCATGGCAGCGAACGGAGCAACGGAGCGACTGACGGTACCGTCAGCGGATGCGGCCCCCTGCCGGATTTATCAACTAGAAGCGAAACCGAAACTGCTGGAAACTGGTTGAAAAGGCTAAGTACACAGGTTGGATATGCGGCGGACCTTCAGAAATGCGCTTTCGCAGAATAAAACTACCCGGACTCCGAACCAACGCTGACTAGTGAATAGGTGGAGTCGTTTTCGTGTAATTATCGCCCCTAAACACTGTCAGATAGCAAAACCGACAACATGATTTGATATTTGACTTGCTGGGAGTCCTCTGATCCCAAAAAAAGTATGTTATTACAGCGTAACCACGAGCGGCAGGCTTTTTTCTCAAGTGCGACAGCCACGCCCACTTTTGCGAAAACATACGCACATGAGTTCGCAAAAAGGTCCGCGAAAAATCAAAACTTCGTCAGAGCGGGAAAATTTAAACTGATTCTAAAAGAGCAGTGCTTGGACTATCCACTGGATGGCGTTAGGTGCACGAGGAACTATTCCGGTGTTTTGAAATCGGCGATTTAAAGCGTCGGTCACCGGTGATCGATTTGAATAGGCGTGGTAACGAAAGAGTTAAGCGGGGAACGGCCGTCGAAGTTGCCAAGTTTTTTGTTAACAACATATAGCTTCGACATGGTGCCCCGATGGTCGTCATAACAGATCGAGGCGCAGCATTTACAGCTGAGTTGACGCAGTGCTTGATGACGATGACTAACACCAGTCATAGAAAAAGCACTGCATCTACCCCCAAACAAATGGGTTGACATATCTAGCACTGCAAGAATGCACTGTACTTTGGATTCTACAGGTTGCTGCATTTCATAAAACGTTCTTTCCTATGACATAGATTAAAAAATAGAACCAATACTCCCATTGTTTGTCTACGCTAGAAGCTTGCCGATCCCGGAAAAACAATACATCAAGAAACACACAATGTGATATTCAAGATGGTTGAAAGGCTAGCAGATGACAAGCTGGCTAGTTTTGTTCAATGTCCACCTCGGGGTTCGAGGCACAATATCTGGCAATGGTTAGAGGACAGGATGACTACACTTGTAAATGAAATTTTTATTGCAGGCACAAGCCATATGTAAACAAAAGCAATTGTGTATACTGTAGAGACAAAGTAATATTGCAGGGCACAATAACCCAACTCAATCATGCTGTGCACCCAGCACACAACTAAAAATGCTTCACAGATGAATAAACTATACGAGATCTCGTTGAAAATTCAGAAACAGCAATGTGCCGGTGCATCCTGTTGCCACATTTGTAACTTCATACTCCACTAGGAAAAAATGGAGCTGGGCAGGACATCTAATGCGTAGAATAGATAAACGGTGGACCATTAGAGTTATAGAATGGATACCAAGAGAAGGGAAGCGCAGTCCAGGACGGCAGAAAACTAGGTGGGATGATGAAGTTAAGAAATTTGCAGGCGCAAGTTGGAATCAGCTAGCGCAAAACAGGGGTAATTGTAGATCGCAGGCAGAGGCCTTTGGCCTGCAGCGGACATAAATATACGCTGATGATGATCATGATGACTCCACTAGCATCTGTGCAAGACATAACACTGGTAATCTTGATTTATGCGTTAAATTCCCTTTAAGAATTATATTGACACAGCATTTGCATGCAAAACTCACTTGCAAAGTACTACAAACAATGCACTCATTCTTTCTTTCGAATTATTTATGGCTGCATGTTGACCAAGGCAGCACATACCTAGAACACTTTGTCCATGTCCGGCAGCAAAGTTAAGGGCACTGTGTTGTGCAGGATCCTGTATACTTTCAGTCTGCGAATAACCCGCTCGACATGGATACGCACAGATGCAATTTTATATGTTGCATCCATATCTTCTTGAGAAAGTTGGCCACCTCCCGAGTTAAAGGGAGGTATCAAAATGACACCACCTTTGTCCTTCACATGTGTCCGGATACACGTAAAACCTTTATCGCTCAAGATAATGTCACCTACTTGTACAAGGTTCAGAAAACCACCTGGGTAAGAAAGGAATCAGTCTGCCACCCACTATATAACGCTGACATGAAGGCTGTCATTCCGTTTGGAATTGTACCAACAAGGACCTCCAATGTATATAGCCTGCCTTGTAAGCAGAGTAGAGCATATGCTGGCAGTCGGGCTTTGATGGCATTTCAGTTCGAACTTATGTGCAGTCGATAATAAATGTGCAATATGGATAATTATCTTTGAATGACTGTGGCATGCACTGCTTGATGATAGCCCTTGGTGGCGCAAATCCCCATACCTCGAAGGCTGTGCTAAGTATTCCCCAACGAGCGCCTGCTGAGCGCCCATTACACCAGTCACCACGGGATGGGGAGTTCTCAACGTATGAGTGCTACTCGAAAAAACAAGCTGTGGGAGGAGATAGCAGCTGTTCTTAACAAGGGCCAGTGGTAAAAACGAGCCGCTGATGTTATCACTGGGCCAAGATGACCTACAAAGCCAAAAAGGAGGCTGCCAGGGCGGTGAGCAAGAGATGAGCTCACTAATAATCCTGCCAGTAATGTCTTTTCACATGTTTGCAGGGCTACAGGAGGCAGCCAAGTAGGCGGCATCGAGGGACGTGTCCTCTGTGTCCTGGGGAGGATGGGCTGAGTTGTCTCCTCTCCCCCCCCCCTTCCCGTTGTTCTTAGCCGATAGGGAGATGCATACACAGTTCGATGTAAAAAGTATTGTTTGTCACTTGTGACCTCATAGCTTACCTACCTGCACAGTAGATTAGAAGACAAGATTGTAATATGTTTGCAGTCTTTGCTTTTTGTCCACGTGATAACTAAATGTTATACTCTGAGCAGTAACTTGTTTAAATGATGCTCATTACACAGAGTGCTAACAATGTCTTGGAAGAGGCAGCCGCCGTCACGGGGTAACAAGCAACAAGCGTCTGTGTGATGGCGAGCCCTAATGCTGTTGCTTGGTTGAGTAGCCTTGCATGTAAGGCAATTAAGCAATGTTTGTGGTTGCTCTATCATCTTGTTATGAATCGAAAGCAGAATAAGCCGCAGCCGGCTGGCGAGAGCCAGTGAAACGTGTGCGATAAGCCGACGGCCACCAGGAGCGTCGAGGTCACCACGCCATGGACCACGCGTTCGAGTTCTCCTATCGCTGAGAGGAGTGCGACAAGCTGTTCACGCACAAGTTCGAGCTTGAGTGGCACCTGCGCCAGCACACGGGCATGCATACGATGCCGTGCGGCCTGTGCATCGCGGAGTAACTGGTTGCGCGGATCGCTTTTCTCTTCAATGTATTATGTGAGGGTATGTCACATAAATACGGCCATCTGCTCATTTCGAGCAGATTTAAAGCAGCACAATTTAGGAGTGCGCTAGAGGAAAGGCAGAAGTCAGGCCTTCTGAGCCCAGCTATACTACTCAGGACATTTTAGTGTGCTTCTACACAGTTTATTTGTTGTAGTCATATTATATTCAGTTTGTTTTTACACATACGTATGATTTTTATATCTAAATGTGCTGCCTTCGGCGTTATGCTTTGTTTTATGAAAGGTGTCATCATCATCATCAGCCTATATTTATGTCCACTGCAGGACGAAGGCCTCTCCCTGCGATCTCCAATTACCTCTGTCTTGCGCTAGCGCATTCCAACTTGCGCCTGCGAATTTCCTAACCAAATCATCCCACCTGACTTTCTGCAGTCCTCGACTGCGCTTCCCTTCTCTTGGTATCCATTCTGTAACCCTAATGGTCCACCGGTTATCCATCCTACGCATTACATGGCCTGCCCAGCTCCATTTTTTCCGCTTAATGTCAACTAGAATATCGTCTACCCCCATTTGTTCTCTGATCCACACCGCTCTCTTCCCCGTCTCTTAACGTTACTCCTAAGATTTTTCGTTCCATCGCTCTTTGTGCGGTCCTTAACTTGTTCTCGAGCTTCTTTGTTAACCTCCAAGTTTCTGCCCCATATGTTAGCACCGGTAGAATGCAATGATTGTACACTTTTCTTTTCAACGACAGTGGTAAGCTCCCAGTCAGCATTTCGCAATGCCTGCCATATGCACTCCAACCCAATTTTATTCTTCTGTAAATTTCTTTCTCATGATCAGGGTCCCCTGTGAGTAATTGACCTAGATAAACATATTCCTTTACAGACTCTAGAGGCTCACTGGCGATCCTGAATTCTTGTTCCCTTGCCAGGCTATTGAACATTATCTTTGTCTTCTGCATATTCATCTTCAACCCAATTCTTGCACTTTCTCGATTAAGGTCCTCAATCATTTGTTGTAATTCCTCTCCATTGTTGCTCAATAGGACAATGTCATCTGCAAACCGAAGGTTGCTGAGATATTCGCCGTCGATCCTCACTCCTAATCCTTCCCAGTCTAAGAGCTTGAATACTTCTTCTAAGCATGCAGTGAATAGCATTGGAGAGATTGTGTCTCCTTGCCTGACCCCTTTCTTGATAGGTATCTTTCTACTTTTCTTGTGGAGAACCAAGGTAGCTGTGGAATCCTTGTAGATATTTGCTAAGATATTCACGTATGCCTCCTCTACTCCTTGATTACGCAATGCCTCTATGACTGCTGGTATCTCTACTGAATCGAATGCCTTTTCATAATCTATGAAAGCCATATAGAGAGGTTGATTGTATTCCGCAGATTTCTCGATTACCTGATTGATGGCATGGGTATGGTCCATCGTAGAATATCCCTTCCTGAAGCCAGCCTGTTCTCTTGGTTCGCTGAAGTCAAGTGTTGTCCTGATTCTATTGGAAATTATCTTGGTGAATATTTTATACAATACTGAAAGCAAGCTAATGGGTCTGTAATTCTTCAAGTCTTTAACGTCTCCCTTCTTATGGATAAGTATAATGTTGGCGTTCTTCCAGCTCTCTGGTACACTTGAAGTTGTGAGGCATTGCGTATAAAGGGCTGCAAGCTTTTCAAGCATGATATCTCCTCCGTCTTTGATTAAATCTACTGTTATTCCATCTTCTCCAGGTGCTTTTCACCTGGTCATGTCTTTCAAGGCCCTTCTAACTTCATCGCTAGTTATAGAAGGAGCTTCTGTATCCGGTTCATCACTATTTCGAACGAAAGTAGCTTGGCAGTTTTGGCTACTGTACAGGTCAGTATAGAATTCTTCTGCCGCTTTTACTATGTCATCAAAATTGCTGATGATATTACCATGCTTATCTTTCAGTGCATACATCTTGCCTTGTCCTATGCCTAGTTTTCTTCTTACTGATTTCATGCTGCGTCCATATTTTACGGCTTCCTCAATTTTTCCCACGTTATAATTTCGAATATCCCTTACTTTCTTCTTGTTGATCACTTTTGACAGTTCAGCGAATTCTATCTGATCTCTTTGAGTTGGACACTTTCATGTTTTGTCGTTTCTTTATTAGGTCCTTTGTTTCTTGGGAGAGCTTCCCTACAGGTTGCTTTGGTGCCTTACCTCCCACTTCAGTTGCTGCTTCTGAGATCAGCCTAGTTACGATTTCATTCATTAGCTCTATGTTATCTTCATCTTCCTGTTCTAAAGCTGCATATTTGTTTGCGAGCACCAGCCTGAATTGATCTGCTTTCACCCTTACTGCGTCTAGGTTGGCCTGTTTCCTCTTGACTAATTTCACTCTTTCTCTCTTCAAATTGAGAGAAATCCTAGACCTCACTAACCTATGGTCACTGCACTTTACCTTACCTAACACTTCTACATTCTGCACTATGCTTGGATCGGCAGAGAGTATGAAATCTATTTCATTCCTTGTTTCTCCATTAGGGCTTTTCCAGGTCCACTTCCTGTTGGTGCGCTTCCTGAAGAATGTATTCATTATTCGGAGCCTATTCCGTTCCGCAAATTCCACCAACATCTCTCCTCTTGCATTCCTAGAATCGATGCCGTAGTTTCCAAATGCTTGCTCGCCAACTTGCTTTTTTCCCACTTTTGCATTGAAGTCGCCCATGACTACAGTATACTGAGTTTGCACCTTTCTCATTGCTAATTCCACATCTTCATAAAACTGTTCTATCTCTTCATCATCGTGACTGGAAGTTGGGGCATAGGCTTGTACTACCTTCATTTTGTACCTCCTTTTCAGCCTTATTATGACGACTGCTACCCTCTCACTAATGCTGTAAAATTCCTCAATGTTGCCTGCTATGTTGTTATGGACTAGAAATCCTACCCCGGATTCTTTCTTATCTGGAAGACCTCTTTAGCAGAGGACGTGGCCGTTAGTCAGCACTGTGTAAGCTTCATCCAGTTCATTCAAACCTCACTAAGGCCAATAATATCCCAGGCAATGCCTGATAATTCCTGAAATAGTCCTGCTAAGCTAGCCTCACTCGAGAGGGTGCGCGTGTTGAACGTTGCCAGGTTCAGTTTCCATCGGCGGCCTGTCCGGACCCAGAGATTCTTAGCACCCTCTGCCACGTCGCAGGTCTGACCGCCGCCTTGGTCAGGTGCTCCGCAGCCACTGGGGACTGAGGGCCATAGGTTAATTGTCGGAGTCATCAGGGAGGTAGTGGCCGAATACTGCATCAGGGAGGCCAATTCCTGTTCTGGTGAGGGAGTGACTTTGATGAAGCTTAGTGGGCCTGCCTAGTTTGGTTGCACCTGAACTAGTATAGCCCCACTAGCTCTTGGCAATATGTTTTTTTTTTCTTTGCCGGTGTCAGGCACCACTCCATGCCTGAAAATGTAGTGGAATGGAGCAGGATTCGAACTTACGACCTTCAGATTTGAAGTCGAGTGTTCTACCTCTACTCCACGCCACCACCATGGAAAGGTGTACGTCGCCTCAATTGCTTCGCAAGGGGAAGGGGGCTTTACACCCGTCGCTTTGAGATTCCCGAGCGAAGCCTTTGAGCTTCTGTTAGCTTCTACAGGTGTTTGCTTCACCTGCCTACATTGCAAATCTTGTATTGTGTAGAAGCTGTTGTTGTCTTAACAACCCGTGAAATCGAGGTCAGATCTTGAACTCGTCGCCATATGATATGTACTTCGTTGCGTTTTATTTAAGAGCGGGAACTTTAGTTGTCAGGTTTATTTGTTTCAGTCAGGTCTGGCAGTTCAAGGGGCGTGCAGAGGGCCCTTGCAGCATTGGGTTCGGTTTGACAATGGTTGTCCCTGTCAAGTTCATCCTATCTCCAGGAAGCTTGAGTCCGTGCGAGCTGTGTTTTCGTGGGAAATAACAGGAAAGAAAGCTGTGCCCAGACCCATGGATGAGCCTGCTGACGAGTCACATCAATTCATCCGAGCCACGATGAGCAGCTCGTCCTCCTGATGCAATGTCTCACGGCGGGGGTGCTGTTGTGTCAGACGGTCCCTCGGGACAAACAATGCTTCACCAGCAAACATACAGCTGTGGAGTGCTCTTCACGTTTCGGCAATTTCTCGAGGCCAAGGAGCTGGTGACTAGTTCAGCGTCACCAGGGGTGAATGAATGAGCAGTTGTCTCGTATCTTCGGCAGTTCGACACCCCCCAGATCTGATGGGCGAGACGAGTTCAGGGACCCCAGGCTGCAATACGTCATCGGCCTCGTGCGGCGCTAAAATGACAATGTCGCTTTTGGGGTGTTTCCGGGAAGCACCAGCTCCCGCCCGGACTACGTACGACGATACCCGGCGCCGACTGTGACGCGCAAGCATGGAGCCCCCCTTCTGAGACAACAGCCGCTGCCTTCGCTGGAAACAGTGGTTTCCGCAAAGGCCAGTCACCGGGCCCTGTCAAACTGACCGTCACGGTAAGGCCACTAATACTTGCACGGGTCCAACGCCGAGCATTCCCGTGGGAACCCTGTCGACGTTTGATTCCCAAGTTACCACCTGTTGCCTGGTGTGCGGGAGCGATCAGACGACATTGGAGGTGGAGCCCGGCGGGCAACGATGCCACATCATGGGAGGGAGATCACGAACTGCTCATAAATTGTGATTGACCTAAAATAACTACAGTGAATTCCCTCAATGAGTGAAACAGGGAACATAACTGTATTAAAAAGGGTCCGGAGTGTTGTGAGAGAGGCTTGACCATGTAGACGCTGATACATGTAAAAGCTCGGACATGAAATATGTGAGCATACAGACGGTTCCAATATCATGGAGCCCATATTGTGAAATAATGTAGATATGTATACAAAACAATGTTCTCAACTCTCTCAATATCTCCTTCTGCCGGCACTCAGCACGACACTACCCATGGAACCTTCGTGGCCGCTCGGGCTCTCGGACTTCGCAACAGTGGCCGGCAGCTGATCGGATCAGCCAGCATCAGCTACCCGAATGTGGTGAGAGCCTCAAGTTTACCTCGCGTATTGCCAGACCTAGCTAGCTCACTTCGTTGTTAGTAGGTTTTGACATTTTGCATTGGTTTGTAACTTTGTTCTGTCAGCCAGGAAATGGATGGTTTGACTGCTTAGTTACAAGTACAGGGCAAACGAGGCGGAGTGCAGGCGCTGAGACATCTAAATGCTCGGACATGCAAATACGTGAGCATGTAGACGGCTCCAATATCATGGAGCCCATCTTGTAAAATAATGTAGATATGTATATAAAACGCCTTTCTCAACTCTCTGGATATCTCCTTCTCCCGCGTCTCACCTCGAGACTTGGGGATGTGTTTGTGTGTGTGTGTGTGTGTGTGTATATATATATATATATATACATATATTCCAGAGTGCAGGAAGTACACCGCCCATTAAGCTCTTCACGAACAATGTCGCGGATCGGCATGCACAAGTCCATGGCCGAAGAGAGATTAATGTACGAGGTATCGGTGCATAGCCGCAGCGACTGGAGTTCCTCAGGGCGCTGGCAAGCAGTGATCACATCCCAGATGGTAGCAGGATTTTGCGTAGTAAGGGCGTTGAAGACAATGGTGATTATGCCTATAATATAGTGGCGGTTTCGGTCGCTCTGGGACATGGTGGCGTTCACACGGTTGCACAATACAAGCACATCCTCAATGTATGAGGTGTATGATTCCCGAGTGAGTTGGATGCTCTTACCAAGCTGCGCGGCCTCAGCGCGAATAGCGAGAGCGCCGAAAATCTGCCAAAGCTGTTACGTGAACGTCGCCCAGTCAGGAAGATCTGGTTCAAGGTTCCAAAACCAGGTTTTCACGACATTGGACAGGTAGAACAAGACGTTCCGCAACTTCTGTGAACTGTCTCACTTGATGAAGTCGCTTACGAGGCCGTAGTTTTGGAGCCAGTCCTCGACGCTTTACCCTCGTAGACCAGCAAAGACTTGTGGGTCACGGTGGCGGCTGTTGATGGTCACGACGGATGACAAAGGCTGCAATGAAGCGGCGGCATCGGACATGCCTGGATTCGCTTGTGCGAGAATGGTCGGTGGTGTTACGTAGCGACCCGAGTCCAGTGAGGACAGCACCTTCCACCACTTATAAGGAACAGCTTTATTCCTGCCTAGCTCGTGCTGCCACACGAACATGAAGCTTTGCAGCTGATATATACAGATGAGGAAGATGTACACTGAATATAGAGATGAAGAAGTCAGGCATATTTTGGGCTCACTATATAGAATAACTTTTTTAGTTGCTTTCGTTGCATGACATGCAAGGCACTTCGGGATTAGGTGCCAAGCACCAGACTGCATTACAACCGACAGCAATGTACAACATTGCACTGGCCACGCCGGTAGGGTTGACGCCCTGCCTTAGTTGGCTAACAACCGGAATGCCCGGGGAACAATGCTGTGATCAACAGTGCTGCGCAATAGTTTACTATAATACAGACCAGGAAAAGGAACAGAAAAACACCCACATATATAAAACTGATCCGCGAACATTGCTTTGCTTTTTGTCGGTGACCATAATTTCAAGCGAATATCAGTGCTACCTATACAGTAGCCTCTTGCAGCTGGAAAGTTAGGTGGCGCGCTGCTTTTATAATTTCATAAAAATTAAAGGTCGTTAAAACTGCAGGCAATCTTTGATAATAGAAACCTGAAGCATATCTGGTCATTAGTAAAGCCACACTGTCTTGAATGAAAAGTGCACTGATCAAAGCAACATTTTACGTTCTGGAGTAGATTTCCAAGCAGAAAAAAAAGACACTTTGGAGCAGCCATAAGTGTACAGCGGGTACAGCGGCAACGATGGTAGCAAAACATTGCTGCTTGGGACCATCGGCGGTTCGTTCTGAAGCGCAGTCTGCTACAGATTCGAAGTGAACTGGAAAAGGCCTAGCGACGATATCGGTGGCGAGTGATTAGCAGCCGTGAAGCTCGTCACCGGCAGATGCCAATGCATTTCTGCAGAACGCCAATGAATTTCTCCACAAAGTTCAGGAATTCATATCTCGAAACTGGTGTCATCCCCATAATTCGTTCCAAGTGGATTCCGCTTGCGAACTCCACGGCTACAATTTGTAAATTGCAATATGGGCCATCAGGTAATTAATTAAAAACTTAAATAGTGAATTTCTGGTAATTAGTCAATTATGCATTTCAATTTCTTCTGCATGTAATGTCCACCTCTTCGAGTAGACCAACTCACGAACTAGAATTGTGCTATCTGCCACAGACTACCTTTAAGAATTTTTGAAAGTGTTCGCTGAAACACCCGGTATATATGTATGAAAGGTATAACATGACAAATGATGCATGCTATGCCTTCATCCTACGTGACCACTGGACTATGATTCATGGCTCTATGGAAGGAACCATCGAGCACTATTGCTGTTCATTGCAGAAAGTGGCCTACATTTCTATATTTATTGGCTTATGCCGTTGGGCAAACTTTCGAAATAAAAAAAAAATGAACAAAATATAAATTACGGAAAGCTAACATACTAAGATAAGCCCCTGCAAGTAGCACTTCCGCCTCAACAGAGCCCGTAAGGACAAAGGCCTGGCTTGTATGACAAAAGTGTCATACAAGTCGCTACTATCGCAGCAGCAGCCTCTGGTCAAAGGATGTGCTCCGACTCTCGTGGCTTTAAGGAGGGACGCGGCTTTCGGTACCAACTTTCTTGTTTCTTGGTGGATGTCAATGAAAATTGGTACATAGAATAAGAATGGCTCTATGATGCTTTCATAAAAATTTCAAAGCGGTACCATGAAAACTTTTTGCTAGACAAATTATTTCTTTCTTGAACCTCATGGAGGGACTGGAGGATTTACGAAATCAAGTGAAAAGTTTGTTAAATACTGTATGCACAGCCAAATGTATGCAGAAGGGGATAGCGTTCTCGAAATAATTTTTTTTCAACACTAAAATTTGTAGTTTATGTTTTCTCCAGTCCCACTGCAGTGAGCACGCTTACACTGCAAACAAGGAACCCTACTACGAATTCTTAAAACACTAGGATAAAAAAAGAAGAGCGCTATCCCCTAAAGTACAGTTCAGTGAGTCTGACAAAACAAACGCAATCAAAATGTGTAAAGTAGTTACCAAGATATCTGCTCCACGAGCTGAGCAACATGCCAAAAAAACTGTACTGAGAAAACAAGGTTCAAAGTTGTCAAAATTTAATAGGCACCAGGGTTATAGTCCTTTGTGTCCTTTGCGATGCGGCATCGCTTGACCATCTGACCTGATGGTCTGATGAGCTTTTGCAGCTTTCTTTTTCCGCATTGCATCTTTTTCGGCTGGGTTCCTGAACAGTTTCGCCAATACGCGCGGACGATGTTCCATCCGTGCTTGAGGTGCTCAGCTGCACGTCCGCGTCGCGCTGCATGCCACCGTCATTGTCACTGCTGAAGTCGCCGGAGCAAACTTTGTTTTAGAGATCGGTGGCTTCGACTTACGAGCACCAAATTGATGCGCAGTCTTGCGTTTCTTCTTGAACAATTGCCGGCCCATGATAACAGACGAGAGCCGTTCTCCAAGCTAAGAAGGGCTGAGCCTGACAACGTTTTTCGTTTCTCTAACAAGCGAGCGCCGGTCCGTTATCATAAGTGAGATACAATCTCTAAACCACGCCGCGACGACTTGAAAAGACGCGAAATCGGCTCCTCAGCGCCGTCAGCGCGGCGATTCTAGCCACCGTAGCGGCGAGCAGACGACCTTTCCGCCGGTTTCTAAGGGCAACCGCCCGGGAGACCAATCCGGAGCCGCGTACAGTCACGTGGCGCGCGCTGCCGATCAGAAACCGCCGCGAGACCTTGAAACTTTTGCTTGCTGTGCGCTTGCTCTTGCCTGGTGCAGCTGGCCGAGGCGCCAGATTTGAAGACGGAGAATCGCGCTATCCATAGAGACCAAGATGACGGCGCTAGGTTACGCGGTTGCGGAGATATCGCGGCTTGAAAAATGCAGTTTTTTCGCTATTTTCGAGAAACTCCTCGCCACCTTAGCTTCAATAAACATTTTTTACATCATTTCCGCGCGATTTTCCGTGACGAAATTTTGAAATAAAATAGAAAAGAAGTCATACAAACTGAAAATGTGATTTTCAAAAAATCGGTTTTTTGGCCAAATATCGCGATGCGAAAGCCGCGTCCCCCCTTAAACAATAAGTCAGCATCGCGTACAAATTTTAACTGATTTATGGTCACTATCTGCCCTATTTGAAGTCGGCAGATAATGACCTCAGTTCACCGTACTTTTGGTTCTCGGATGCATGTCGTCTTGATGGACAGTTGATGCAATGTCATGCCAGGTAGCGCTAAGTGTCCTCGCTGATGAGCGTGCATGCCGCTCCAGAGTCCAGCTCGCACATGATCTACCGCTGGTGTGCAGTAATTTCTGTAAAAATCTTCGGTTTCGTATCGAGGTTTATCATACTGTTCCAAGTCATAACGCGCTGATGACATTGCTGAGGTCACGACTATTTGTGTCTGGCAATAGGGTGTCGTCATTGTGATTGCGCTGGGGTGTAGTCTGCTTGCACTTTGTGATGGTGACGCACGCTTTTTGAATGTCTCCCATGTTTACAGCGAAAACTGAAAATTGCTGTCTGGAACTGGCTTCCCTGTGGATCATACTCGCCAACAGCGCTGTGCTTTTGTACTTGCTTCTAACCTAATAGCAGAGTTGCATACCTGCTGATTTGTCTGATGTTTAGGCTAAGCGTGCCATTGAATAACCCTCTGCTGATGACCCGCGCTACTGCAGGCCTTGGCCACGCAGTCCGCACAAATATCGGTCCTACACCATAACATCCAAGGGGAGCATGGTAGTGTTAGCAACTGAGGTAACCGCACTTCCCTCCTGCTCAATAGCTTGTGTGCTTGAGGTCAAGCTCCTCGAGAGCCGCTAGGTAGGCGCTCACTGTTTCGCCGTCTAGTTCGGATGTTGAAAACGAGCTCGGCTGGTGACTTCTGATGATGTCGTAGTGTTCCTAGAGTGGCATTACGATGTAATCGTAGCAAATGGCCGCTAGAGTGCTTGGCGCTTGTTGCAACATATCAGTCACTTGTTGGAATGTAGAAGCTGCCTGCACTGCTAAATTTACATGACTGCCACATTCAAAAGCAACATAAGATGCGGGAACATCACAGATTGGCGATGTATCATGGGAAACTTAATATTAATACATAGAAGTCAATAGGATTTAGGTCGAGATCGCGAAAACTCGATGTAGCAACCGGGAAAATGCAGCAGTGAGCAAGGTATCAATAAGGTTCCGCTATTAGAAATCTTTTCTGGTAAAAATAAATTAATTTTTTCTTGATTTTGTGTTAGTTTTCATAATACGAACTTCAGGTGATATGAATATTTCACGTGACCCTGGGAGATTTGTATCACTGAGGTTTTACTGTGTATATATGTGCGTGTGTGTGCGTACGTGTACAGTGAAAATCGGCACCGTTTCATTGCAACGCGGAGTCTGTTTCCGTGTGGAACTGAACCCTTGCTAGTTTTGTGCATTCCGTCGCCTACAAAGCTCACGCCGTCAGTGCCGGGTCGCTTGCTGTATCGTACAAGCGAGTTTCCCAGAGTATTCGTACCCGCTCCACTCGTGACCGCGTGCACAGGTACGGCGAGGATCTTGTTCAGTCAATGCGGCAATGGCAAACTGCTTTCGTTACTGCAAGCAATGAGCACTCCGTGTCTCAGTGAGATTTTACTGCATATACAACATGCCGCACTGCAACCAGCAGCAAAAATATTCTTCGGCGCCCACCACCAAACACACCAATGTCTCATCTGGGCATGTGTTTCGATTACGACTTACTGTGACTCAGTAGGTCGTGGTTTGGATTTCCTCTGCACTACTGGATCGAACTGAATTGGATGGCAATGTCCAAGCTGCAGGTTGCCAACACAGCCTTTGTTTTCCGCTAAAACTAGCGTAACCGAGAAATTTCGCGGCTGGTCGGGCGTCTTGGCGCAGCGTGCCACTATTTCAACATATATCACGGCTTTGCCACAGCTCAGCGCAACAATACAATATTGTATCAAAATGGCGCAATTGGCGCAGCTGTTGCACCCCTGCATTTACGCGTTCAGTACATGTGGCAACATAATTGTGATCCTTAAATTGCAATAATTCCGTCTAAAAATTAAGGGCTGAAAGGGATAGCGGCAGTTTGCTGTTAGACGAGTGCAAAACAGTTCAAATATGCATGCACATGCGAGTGCACTTCCACATTCATTTTTCTTGACGTAACCTAATACCGTATTTACACGATTGTAAGTCGACTCGAATGTAGGTCGACCCCCCCAAAATCGCATCTCAAAAAAAAAAAAAATGGGGGGGGGGTAGGAAAGAAGAACCATGCGAGTGCATTTCACACAAGGGAAATTTATTTATGAGGTTGCTTATGACTACTCATCGTCACTGAAGTCGATCTCACTGGTACTGCTGCCGTCATAGCTGCTGCGGTCCCACAACACGTCATCAAGTGTGAGTCCACACTTCGCGAACGACCGCACCACGACATCGCGCGGTACAGCCGCCCACGCAGAGAGCACCCACCCGCACACAGTAGCCAGGGAGGCCCTCCTCACACGCCCACTTGGGGTAAGTTCGCGGTTCTCTGTGGATATCCACTCGTTGTATTCACGGCGCAGGAGGTCCTTAAAAGGCTTGTTGACCCCCACATCGAGAGGCTGAAGCTGCCCCGTCAAGCCACTGGGGATTACCAGCATGTCGGTGCGCTGGCCCCGGAATGAGTCCAACACTAGTAGGTTGGGGATCTCTCTCATAAGCGATGTCCCCGGTCTCAGGAGCCACACCAGACGGTACCAATCCACTACCATCTCATCTGTCATGAAGCCCTTCGCATTCGCCCGTACCACAACGCCTTTGGGAAGTGTTTCTTTAGGCATCGTCTTCCTTTTGAACACGATGTACGGGCGAAGCTTGGTGCCATCCGCCAAGCATGACAGCATGACAGTGAAACGAAGCTTCTCATTGCCCGCTGTGAGCAGATTTACATCGCGTGCTCCCTTCACGCTCACTGTCATACTGCTGGTCATGTCGAAGTATACGGGAGTTTGGTCGGCATTACCAATCTGGCCGAGCAAATACCGTCGGGAGTCGCAAAGTTTTAGAAAGTGCCTATGGAAGGCGAGGACCTTCTCCTCGTATGCGGCCGGCAACTTTTGGCACACGCTGGTGCGTCGACGTAGGGAGAAGCCAGCCCTCTTCATAAATTTGGATGCCCAAGCCCTGCTTGCTTTGAAGTGACTCCTTGGAATCCCTACTTCCGCAGCGAAGACACGGGCTTGTTGAGTGATCATTTCACATGTGACCAACAGGGATCGATCGCGTAAATCAGTCACGTATACCGCAAGCTTCGTCTCCAGCTCCGGAAAGCGTCCTGACTTCGGCCCACGAAAACCACGGTGCTTGGAGTCGCATGAGAAAATTTCCTCGCGCTGAAGCCGCCACTGCCGCACCACACGTTCGCTGACGCCAAACTTCCGTCCTGCTGCGCAGTTGTTTGTTTCCTTGGCATGGAGGATGGCAGCCCGTTTCAACGCTGCTGTGAACGAACGCAGAAAGTTCTTGGCACTCATGACAGGCGCGACAACTCAGCACAACAGCATAGAATGAAGACCAACAACAGCTGAAGTAACAGACGCGCGCGGCCGCTGAAAACAATCGTATCAGAAAGAAAAGCTCTTCCGCCAACTACCAATATCCCCCAAACGACGGCTCTTCCGCCAACTACCAATACCCCTCAAACGGCGGCTCTTCCGCAAACTACCAGTACCCCCCAAACAGTGGCTCTTCCATGATCGATGCTCCCACAAGAGCCGTGCGCTCGTGGAGCGCGCAATCAAAATGTATGCAATATGGTAAATTAATACGCTACGCTTCTACCGTAACCATGGAAAAGTAGGTGCAAAGTTGTAACCACGCTGTAGCACCCCTGATTTCTCGCTTCTGTTGCCGTTACTAGCGGTTTCGATTCTAAGTCGACCCCCAACATTGGATTGTAAAACTTGAAAAAATGGGTCAACCTACAATCGTGTAAATACGGTAACTTGATGTTATGTACAGGGTCTTGAATATACAGGGTCCTGTTCACGCTTTTGACGTAGTGCTTCGGCCTCATGCTGTCAGAGTGCTTCATCCTGTTCCCGCTTTCGACGTTTAGCTTTGGCCTCATGTTGTCTTAAGTCTTCACCCGCATGTCGTCGTCCACGTAAACTTGCACGGCGTTCGTTTTGAGATATGCGGGTGGTGGCTTTAGCTGCAGCGAGTGCCTGCCTCGGTGCTCGTAGTACGGCATTTTTGTGTTCTCTAGCTTTGTCTTCTCAGGTGTATTCCATAGGTGATCACGTTTCACAGCTGCCACTGAGGTAGATGCTTCATTTATGCTTTCAGTAGATGTGGCAACATAACAGTGTCAACCTTAAATTGCAATAATTCCTGCCAACAATTCAGGGGTTGAAAGGGATAGCGGCAATTTGCTGTTGGACGAGTGCAAATCAAATATGGATGCACATGCGAGCGCACTTCCACATTCACTTTTCTTGACACGACCTAATAACGTTATGTTATGTGCAGCATCCTAAATATACAGGGTCCTCGCCGAACTCCGCTGGTTGTGTCTCAATTAACCAATGTGCGGCCAAATACATCCGAATTAACGAGAGTTTGATTGCATGGAATAATGCATACACCAGCTGGGAGTAGAGGACGAGTCCAAGTTATCCGATTTTCCGAATTAACGGGGGTTGAATTAACAAGGTTTTACTGTGCTATAGTGCAAGTATGTGCACATCCCATCACCACTGTGCAGCCCAGAACATTAAAAAGCAATATTTACAAGAGCACAAAAGAGGAGGAGGGTGAAAGGAAATATCCCACCAATGTTGACAATAGGAAGGGCAACTCTTTCGAGGAAGCCAACTTCCAACTCCAGCGTCTGATCTGGGCACCTTAAAAATCTCGCCAGGGGATATGGCGACATGCTTGACCTAAACGAGCAAAAACAACTCCACATCAAGTAGGCTCTTTCAACTGACAATTGATATTAAATCAACACACTTCAAGATCCTTAGAGAGAGATGATTTGAAGGAAAGTGGAGAGGTCAACCTGAGCTAGTGCACTCTAGCCTGCTACGGTAAACAGGGGGAAGGGTTGTAAAGGCACGATGAGGGATGATGATGACAGAGAAAAAGGGTGCATAATGGTGGAGCATGCTAGTTCACCAGTATTGCAGTGATCATCCAAAAAGTTCAAAAATAGTATCGTCCAATAACACCACCCAAAGCGCCCCAAGAGGGGTTCCAGATCTTGGCTGAGACTACTAACTCGGGTGAAATTCAATGAAAAGGCATCAAAGAGGAGGCTGATGCCTGGCCTTTTGGTGCATGAGCAACACAGGGACCACGAAAGGGCTTTACAGTCTGTTAAGTGCTAGGATAAGCAGCTACTGGATGGGAAAGCCAATGGCTATCGACACGTTTCAACTATTTACCACAAAGTGCTCATGGTGCCGCCTTCACTAGCATCAGTTTTGCATCAAAAGCAACCTGCCTTGAAGTTAGCAAAAATTTTAAAAAACTTAATACTGCAGAATGTTTATGAAGGGGCCTTGAACCATGCCATGAGCCTTCTGAAAATGTCAGGTTTTGAAGTTACAGTATTTACTCGCATAATGAACACACTCGCGTAATGAACGCACCTCCCACTTTTCCAATCAAGAAGTGCATTTTTTCTTTCCCTTGCATAATGAACACACCAAGAACTTGCTGCCGTGAAATAGGAGAGACAAAGTACAATTCGGCATTCGATATGGCGTCCGGCGGGTATGATTGTATCAGTCATGAGTAAGAGCCCTGCGGCAAAAGGAAAGAAGAAAAGGACGAAGTAAATGGAGCGTTCCGAACGGCACGAGCGCGCGAGGCGGGTGACCCGAGGTATGTTCGAGGCAGAAGCAAGGCTGAGCGAGCATTATCGACATGGCTCCGGGCCAGGAAGGTCGCATCACCAGCTACGCTCTGGCGACTTGGGGGTCTGGCTGAGTCCATGACGCTGGCCGTCCAAGGTGTGGCCATCGACCTCGGCAAGTTAGAGCGAGGCTCCTGGACTGGCTGCAGCCTCTCACGGCAGGACCGGGCACCCCAGAGAGGATCCCTCTTCCGCGGCAGACCGACACGTTCGATGATCCCCAAAACACCATGTCGGCACTCGGGAAAGGAGCTAGACGGAAGCGGCGACGGAGCACGTCGCTAGGCCTAACCCGTTGCGCCTCCCTGCCACACATCAGCAACAGCGACCGGGTCAAACAGGCTTCAAGGACGAGCGAGCGGATGGACCGACTTCTATGCAGCAATGTTTATGCGACAGTCGGCAAGTACATCGACGTTGAAGATTTAACAAATCTCCGGCCGGGAGGATACGCGCATCGACGAACTTTGTAAGAATGGCTCTTTCTTGTACCCTCACAACAGTAGGCCAGTGATGCCAGACTTTCGAGTAGAAAACGCCCAGAACTATTGTGGACAGGAATTTAGGGCATGTTTATGAATTTATTAGGTTGTATATTTTCTAGTCTTTATTTGTTCAGTGGGTTCTAGTTTGAGTTTGTTTTGAGTTTTTGAGTGTGATTAAAAATCTGCTTGCGGTGTTGCCATGCGTCTTCCCTCTCCATCTCTCATAACACCCGCACGCCCCCGAGATTAGTGACAACAAAAAACATCACAGTATCGGACGCTGAATCGTACCGTGCATCTCCTACTTTTATTGCGATAGCAATCATAAGGACACTAAAGGCGCATTTTTGCCGTCGGCGCGGACAATTGTCGCTCAATCTGTCGCATTCTAGGGAGGAAAGTGGAGAGGAAATGTGCCGTATTCCGTCATGCGCATGGCGTCAGCGGGAGGCGGTGCAGCAACTGGGCATTGTGCGGCCGCGCGCGCCTCATCTTGAAAGTGATCTGCGTCGGCCGCTGAGTCTAGGTGCGAAGGCGGCTTTTACCTTTGTGCGTGCTGCGTTCTCGCCACTTAGTTTGCGTTGAAAAGATACACGGCAGGAAGGTCACTTCACTCGCTGTTGCTGCCACACTTGCTCACGCCAGCATTTTGACAGCGAGTGTCTGATATCATCGAATGTAATGTGTTCGTTTGCCTGTGCACGCTGACACCATGCACGTTAATTTACATAGCGAATGTTTATACGGCCGATAAAACTACTATCTTCACTTTGTATAGCAGTCTACACATTTTCTATCACCTTCATTTTGATTCACCTTTCGGACGACAAAACTGCATGCAAAGCCTTCCAAGTCTGTAGGGAATTACAATGAGAAGGGCTGACCCAGTGGATGCATCTTAGTCGGCCCTCTGCTGTGTCTTGTGCAGCTTTGTCAGAGGCCCTCCTCGAATGGCACTTGCCAACCTCCAATGAAGGGGCCCAGGTGTGACTTTCTACTCTTAGTGTTAGTGGAAGCCATACTCCAACATGGCAGGAATTATTGCGGCCTGTGGGAACCTACTCCCATCATTGTGGCTACTACTCATTCCATTGACCAGAGTAGAAGTGACCATCAGCCCACTTCTGAGAAAAAAAAACTGTTAACTATGATCACCGGTGAGCCACTTAATGAGTGGGAATCTTCTCATGATGGTTTCAGCAAATTTTCGGCACGGTGACACTGCCTTGGCTGTCAGGCCTTATCAGCACTATTTCGCCAGGTGTTGGCGACCTAAGTTGTGGTTTGGTCGCCAAGCAACGACATCAACAAGGAAAGCAATGATACGGGGGACAAACTGCATGGCACCATTTTTCTGATTTTGCAACATAGTGCATGTGAATTATCACACAGGCGTGGCAAGCGCAAGCTGCCAGATACATGCATGCATCGGCAAGCGTACGTGTGCTCTGGGCTTTAGACTTTCGGCAGTCTCAATTTGGTTTTCATTTAAATTTCTGGGACACCATTATGAAATTCAAATTAGCTCTTACAGTAGTCACATTTAAGCCTCGGAGACAAAATAAGCCGCTAATTCAGCACAGTATATAATAAATGAAAAACTAGCCCACGTGATGCTTACCTCACTATCCGAGATGGCCGACTGTAGACAGTAGCACCAGTTCATCTTCTTTTCCCGGTAGATAAGACCCGCATCGAAGAGCCGCACAAATGCTGTCGTGACCGCTTCACTCATCGGCTGCACCATTTTCAAAAATTAACATGAGATTTTTTTCTCGATATTCTTTGAACACTAAACAAGCATAAGCGTTTCATTACATTATGTCATGTGGTCCAGCATGGACATCTGTAACACAACAGTCTTGACTCGAAGACACTACCTGACGCAACACGCCAGGCCCACTATAATGCTTGTAAAGCCCAGCTTGAAAAGCAAAACAAGACAGTTTTAAGCTTGTCACATCCCCAAATGATGAATAAGTGGCCACCATGGCAAAAGTGTCACAAGCCAGAAATTCAATAGCCTTTATGAATCATCAATATATGATGCTACGCTTCACAGTTTCCTATCAACTGCTTTTTATACACCAAATGAACCTACCTGATTATTATGGTTGGCTGTAGTTATATTATTAATTTATAGAATCGCTAACCCCAACGGTAGTAGTAATGACAGGTTGGCACAAAGCCCACTTCAAGAAGACAAGAGAAAAGCGCACAATAAGCAAGACCAACTAAGAGAAACATATTACAATGTACATATTTGTGCTAAGCATCAAGACAGATAAATTTGAGATTGACAGTCTTTGCAGCTCAGGGAGACCCTCAAATTGATACAAATCATTCTGCCCTGCTATACCTGTATCAAGATTGTTTCATTTGATCAAAGAATATTGTTGCTTAAGAATATTCATATTCTTTGTACAGTACATTAAGAGGAACTAGACTCATGTGGAACTAGAACCAGACCTGGTGGCATAACCAGAATAAAAGTGAACACACTGATGTGTTTGTCTGCTTGGTTGATCGTCCAGTATTTCAAACGCTCAGCTCAAGTGACACATTCTGCCTATCTTCACCACTTCAAACCTGCTTGAAAACTAGTTTTCCCCAGTAAATGAGAAACTGACCATTACGTAACTATATTAACTATTAAACTATATCTCACTGCATGGAAATATGCACTATGCAGTTATGGAACAAAAGCTAGTTATCTTACAGCATGCATTTCAGTCATGAGAAAGAGCATGGCTGTTGCACAGTGTGAAATGAACGCGCTGACAGCAGCAAACATTGCGCCAAATACGATGTGCCAACACCTATACCACATGCCTGTACTCCCCCAAGTACGATAACAAGTCGTGTTCCATAGGTATAATCCATGCACATTACAACTGATCCGCATATAACAGTTTTGGATATAACAGACTATCCTTCTCACTTAGTTTGGTCTGCATGTTATCAATGCAACAAATTCTGCTTTTAACGCACTCGCCAACAAAGCACTATAGGCTACAACAGACAAATTTTGTCCATGTGGCGTAAATACGTCTTTTATTATGGCAATGGATGGAAGCAGCAGTGCATGGCATGTTCCCGGCCACTTGCAGAATTTGCAAAAATGCACATTTTTTTAAAGAAACAAATAAATAGTATCCAGCTTCCCACAATGTCGGACCATACAACGCCACTGCTGGCGGAGAGTTCTCATGTCGAACATGAAAGCTTCCATCCGCCACCCACTGCTGTCGGCTCAGTGCCGAGCAAGTGCCCCTAGTGCCACTAAGCCTAACAAACTTCCCATAGCTACGGTGCTTCATAAAGAACCGAACGATCACAAAATGCATTGCTTTGAGAATGCTTTTCTCATCCCATCAATTTGCACAAAAAAAGAAGGTGGGCTGCTATTCTCAGCATCCAGACTGCGAAGCACCTGATGCAGTAGAGCTGTCTCGAAAGCAGTGCACCAGTGGCCATACGCAGGCTCCGAGTTGAACTTGCCTTGTACCGCGGCTCTCATTCACGCTAAAGATTTGACAGTGGTCGTTGCTTGTCACAAAAAATAAAATGAAGACATCAGTTTATTTTGCCGGCCACTATTTCATATAAAGAACAAACTGTAGCCAATGTCTGTGTCATCAGCAACGGCCGGCTAGTCCTTTGGCGTTGTGTGGAAAACAGCAGACAAGACGATAGACAGGAACTGCTGCATAATGGTCGGAACAGGATTTGGGCGCAAACTTCAATGAATACATCACCGATGAGGCATTTTGCTTCTACCTCACGCACATCTTTGAATACAACGAATCGTGGGAGAAAATCAAGGAATGGATGATCAGTCGATGTAAAGTATACATTGCAGACACCCTCATTATCTAACAGCTAGAGACATTTCAACTGCGTAGCCGCAGTCACACACCCTTTCCAAGTAGCAATCATCATCAGTGCCAAACAAAGCTTCATATTTCCACCAGGTCACAAGCTGCGGCGAGCGCGAGCCAGTATTCAGCAAGGAGAGAAGAAGTTTTCGTTTTGGGGTCAGCCATCTTCTTGGCTAGTGCTTGTCTCTGCCGGTGCAGTACTGCTTGCTATAAAGGCCTTCTGTTGCACGTGACAATATTAGTAGATCATCGACAAGTTTCCCATGTAATAATGCTCCCAAAAACACTAAGCAGAATCACACGCCTAGCATGATTTCATCACGCACAGTGGACGAAGTAAAGCCTCCGTTCACTGCGCGATATCCATGTTGCTTTTCTTCGAGACCAAACCTCCCCCAGGTTTCTCCCCCAGGTTTCTCCTCCATGCAGAAACTGCTGTTATGCGTATCTCCACACCATTGGACACTTGTCATTGTTGAAGCATCGATTGCGTTCACTGCTTCTTGTACACACGGCCCGCCGCCTGATTTCAAGTCACCCAATTCTATGAAGCTCATTCAGACAAAATTGCTTTGTTCGTGCATGGCACCTCCGATTTTCCACAGATGGACGTATCACTGGAAGGACGTGGTGAAGCCATGTATACTGCGGCATCATCCAGTGATCGAGCATCAAGGATTCCAAGATGCATTAACTCGGACTACGGTACCATTCCCACCAGTCAAGGAAAGAGCACTGCTACTACTTCCAGCAGTGACATGAAGCAGACTGCCTTCCCACCAAGACAACAGAAAGAAACCATCACCAGCATGTGCTCTTTTCACAAGGAAGACTTTCAGCAGCAGCGGATGAACGACGTACAACCACTTCACAACACACAAACTTACTTCCACGTAAAATACCCCAACAAGGCTCGCTGTCTCTGCAGAAGCGTTGGAGGCACCAAGTGCCACACCCTGCCATATGACAGTAACGTTGATACATTACGGCGTCGCAGCAGCCTTAGAAGAGCTTTCTGTGAAGCCTGGCACAATGCTTTGCCACCAGAACAGTCTCCCAAAAGCAAGCAATGTACCAGCTACCTAGGGATTTCCATGTCAATTTGCAAAACAAATCAAAGGCCAATTCTGATGGAACCACTACCTCAGCAACTCCCGCCACAACATCAGAAACATCAACTCCAACAACTTTGACACAGACGACGACCGTCACCGGAAACACAAATGGCCTCCTGAAATGCATGTTCATTCATATGTGGCACGTTTGAGAGCACTGCAATTGTGGCGCACAAGCGGGCATACCAGATGCTTTTTTTTCATATTTCGCGGGCTTTCTTTAGAATGCAGAAAAAATTATCACACAATAACTGTAAGTTAGAAGCTGCTGAATACTATGTTTTCTAAAATGCTCCTAAACTTTCACACAGAAACTTTGGCTATAAAGTTTATCCCTACTCCCTACAATTGCCAATAACATGAATTTGGTAGTGTCAATCTAAAGTGCTTTGGCATATCTTTAGGTTAAAGTTAGTTAAAGTGGTTAAAGTTAGCTGGGACACCCTGCCTACTATTTCTCAATAGTAATAAAGATTCTCAGTTGAAAAGCCAGTGGTCATTTATGTCTGCTCTTCGCTTTATGTCATTGTCTCCAGGTGGCACGGTCACACGGAGAACTAACAAGCCAAATCTTTGACATTACTAAGTGTTTGATGCCAGTGAATAATGCACATGTTTACCAGAACTAGGCGACTAGTCTGAATTATGCAATTTCCTAAATTAAGAAATGTCAGAATTAACAAGGTTTATAAATTTTCCAAGGCTGGGAGTTTGGTACATTTAAACACGAGACTTCAGCAAGCGTTTCGTACTTTGACAGAGAATGTGTTGCACAGTGTGTGCTGCTTTATGTGCACATAAAGCGACTGTTACTAATGCAGAACGTTTGACTGGTCGCATCAGAGTAGTACCCTACAGTGCTACAAACACTGTGTAAGGCAGAAATAGAGGTTTATTACAAGGCTAGGCCAGCTATAACTCAAACAAGCTGAATGACTAGAGCCTAGTTGTCCTGAAGGTACCGCTTGTATACTGCCTTTTGTGTCTTTGATGTGCCGTCTCATGGCCAGTCATAGGTGCACGTAGCGCGGATACCATGTGTTGTATCCAGCAGTTCTTTCTCGTTCTTCATTTTGGTTTTCATTTCCATTGCCATCTGATGTCACCAGTCACATGTAAATAACGTCCTAGTTTGAATAAAAGTGGGGTGCTGCCAAGGATGTGCAGACATTGCCAGAGAAGTTGTTTTCCTGACTGGACCAACTCGGGCGCGCCGTGGCCACATCTGATAGACAATATAAAAAAGTGGAGATGAGGGTAAACCCAGCTGCTGTTTACTGCAATTACGGGACTCCGGCTTTCCTACAAACACCTGAGCAGCCAATTATTCTGTGGAACGAGTGGAAAAGCCTTTTCAACATTTATTTGGAAACTTCCGGCTAAAGTGAATTCACGTCGCAACGGCCATAAGGCTATTCTCCTGTACTCTCTTGGTGTAGAAGGACACCGTCAGTTCAGAAATGCACCTGCTCTGCCTGCACCTGAGAAGCAGAAACCGCCTATAGAGGCGGCGACGTCCTTGCTGGAGGACCCGTTCAGGGCAGCACTTACTATATGCGACCGCCTTTCTGTCCACTAAAAATGTGCTCGTCGAGCGTCACCGGTTGAAGCATCTGCAGCAACCCCATGAGCCCACTGAACTCTACATTGCTTGTTTATGAAAGCTGGTGCAGAAATCCAAATCTGAAGGATGCTCTGACATCGCTGTCCACGACCGACTGATAACTGGTATCGCATCAGACAGGCTTCGTGAACATCTGCTTTTCGAAAGCGCAATGGCTGACTCTAAACAAGGCAGTTACAATAGTCGAGCATTAGGAAGCAACTTAAAAAACTGGAGAGTTCAGCAAAGCGGAGGAGGTGTAGTACGTACAAAATTCAGGTGAATGCTAGGTCAAGTCGCATGTCGGTCGTGGCAATGAGTACACGCCCCCGACCCAGAAGTGCCGTCAGACGCAGCCGGTGTCTGCAAGGGATACAGACCAGCGTCGCTGCTACCACTGCGGGTCTACTCAGCATTTGGCCAATTCGCGAAACAGCAAAGTCAAACATAAGCAATGCTCAAGGTGCAGAAAAGTAGGCCACTATCACGTGATGTGTGGCAGTCCTGAATTTAAAGAGAGCATGAGGGAAGTGCAAGAGGAGGCCGAACAATGCATGACACTGCTACACGTCGCGACCAGCACTTCACGCCACAGCATTTACACTGAACTGCAAGTTGGAGGCGTTGCTGTGAAGTTTCTAGTAGATGCGGGGCCTTTGGTATCCATAATAACGGAGAACACACACATGAAGCATTTTCAAAGTACGAGGGCATTGTCACCACCTGCCAGTGCTTTGCTTGATTACTCTAACAGCAAGATCCCAGTGAAGGGCTGTTTTCCTGCAAACATTGTTTAGAAGCAGCCCACTATCTCCGTTCTCTTGTACATTGTACAGCGGGGAACCGCAGTACTTGGATTGGACGCCATCAGCAGCCTGGACTTGCACATACAGGGAGCTGCGTTGCAATGCCTGGGAACGAAAGGTTCCGCTTCTGATCTTCAGCCTGCAGAATTTTGCGAGGAATTCAGACATTTGTTCTCGGACGAGACGGGACTCGTAAAAGGTTTTACTCATGACATCAACCGCAAGTTGGATGCGATTCCAGTAGCCGTTAAGCTGCGTCGACTTCCTCTGGTCCTACGGCAACTGGTATCCGCAAAAATACGGCGGCTCGAGCAGGCAGGTATAATCGAGAAAGAGGATGCTTCTGAATTAATATCCCTTGTGGTGGTTGTCCAAAAGAAGGACGGCAGCATCCGGCTTTGTGTGGATCTTCGTGAGCCTAACAGAGCTATCATCACTGATGGATTTCCTCTTGCACACACTGACGACCTTCTACACAAACTAGCAGGGTCGACACATTTCTAAAAAAAAATGTCACAGTTTCGCCCTAAGGGCGAAGCAATGAATGCGATAGCAACACAGCAATGTCATACGAAGTAAGGTGAGCGGCTTTGGTAGCAATATGAATTGTAGTAAACATGAGCTGATTAAGTAAGCAGGTGTGCTGCGGCGTAAGTAGACCGACATGAAGAGAGACTCGATAACCACGAGAAGGCACGTGTGAAACGGTGGTGTTGATGAGAAGCGCTTCCCGTGGGCAGCGCGTGCGAAGGGACACATCTGTAGCGCTGCATTGCCGATCCGGGCAGCATTGCATGTGTAGCGTGCGTTGGAAAATGTGGCCCGACTATTACTAACTGAATGAACAAGCGTGGTGTGAGCGCGCACAAACAAACATGAATAGATCACACTGAATGACTGCAGACAACGACCGTCAAAACTCTGGCAGCAAGCGGATACGCCGCATAGGCGAAGGTACGTGCGGTCTATCGCTTCAACGGAAACTGAGCGGCGAATGCACTTAAAGGTCAGAGCCGTGTGGAGATAAGAGACGGTGCGAGCGAGCGACGAGCGCGGTTGTTGGCAGAGAAGCGCGCCCCCCCCCTTCCTCCCTCCGGCGCTGGCTTCCTGCTTCCTTGCTTGCGCGTGGGAGATTGAGTGCGTTCGCTCTCCGTGATAGCGCGCGTCTCCGCACGCTTCCTCTCGGGCATACGGCGCGCGGCGAAGATTTTATCTATAGGGAACCTCATGGCGACGGCGACGCCGACGGCAGAAATCCGGTTCAAGTGTCCATATAATTGCTATCACAATAAAACTGATTTGGCATCAGCTTATCATCAACTGGAATTAACGACTCAAAGCCGTGATCTGACAGCATTCATTATGCACAATGGCCTTTTTCGATTCCGTCGAGTGTGTTTCGGCCTCGCCTCTATACCAGCCGCTTTACAGAAGATGATGACTTCAATCCTGAGGGGCTGCAGAGGCGTACTTTGCTATATAGACATCATCGTCTACAGTAAATCTGCGGCTGAGCCCTCTGCAAACCTTCAAGATGCTCTGCACCACATCCCGGAGGCTGGCCTGTGGCTTCACGAAAAGTGCTTGTATAATGTACAAG
Organism: Dermacentor silvarum; assembly: GCF_013339745.2. Taxonomy (NCBI): domain Eukaryota; kingdom Metazoa; phylum Arthropoda; class Arachnida; order Ixodida; family Ixodidae; genus Dermacentor; species Dermacentor silvarum. The sequence goes on along the minus strand of NC_051154.1, from coordinate 278,934,698 downwards.
AACTGACATTCTAGGGACATGCCATCAGCCACAGAGGTCTCGCACCCTTGAAATCGAAAGTCAAGGCTGTAGTTTATGCTCCACCACCCACAAACATCACTAAGATGCGTTCGTTTCGCGGACTCGTCAGCTACTACGCCAAGTTCATACCCCATTTTGCTGACGTCGTAAAGCCCCTTCGCCAGTTACTTCGTCGAGGAGCTTCTTTTTCCTGGGACGACAAGACCACTCAAAACTTCCATGAGGTGAAGCAACTACTCGCAACGTGCAAGGCCGCTGTAAACCCTCGCTACTTCCGGTAGTAACTACAGATGCTTCCGACTATGAGCTGGGAGCTGTACTCCAACAAAGGTACGGAAACCAGCTAAGCACCATTGCCTTCTCATCTCGAACTCTGTTGCAAGCGGAGCGCAAGTATTCCGTAGGCGAGAAGGAGGCACTTGCATGCGTATGGGCGTGTGAACACTGGCATGTTTTTCTTTGGGGAAGGAAGTTCGAGCTACGAACCGACTATCAAGCTTTGGTTACTCTCCTCTCATCCCGAGGCACGGGTCGCCGGTCTACACAAATTGCAAGATGGTCAGCGCGTCTTCTATACAATTTCGATGCGCTGTACCACCGCAGCAGTGATAACAAGGTGGCAGATGCGCTATCGCAATTGCCTTTGTTGGGGGTACAAGAACAAGAGGAAAAAGTCGTGTCATTCGTTTCCACCGGCATCACAAAGGCGCAACTTCATGGAGCTGTTAAGTCCGACTCACTGCTACAACAGGTGATGACTTACGTCACAACTAAGTGGCCGGCAAAATGGAGTCTTCAGCCTGAGCTCCGCCCCTTTTTATCTGTGTGCAGGATGAGCTGGCAGTCATGGACAGACTGCTATTGCGGGACGAGCATCTGGTCATCTCGTATGCACTGACGTCAATGCTCGTGGGACTGCGCATGAAGGCCACCAGGGAATTGTTCGCACAAAACAGACGCTTCGCAACCAGTATTGGTGGCCAAGACTCGAAAAATAGTTGGAGCAGGCAATCTAGTCTTGCAGTGTTTGCAATCGGCAGACAAGCAAGCGAAATCTACGGTAGCGCCACTGGAACAATTTCCGTTACCTGAGCGTGCGGACGAAACCGGGGCTGCTATCGACATGATCGTGGATGGCGACAACGCACATATGAAGGCACGTGGCCAGTCGCCTATGCGGTGTTATGTGCCGCGATAAACGCAAGAATAAAAGGCGATGCAGATGCGGACTCGACCGCTTCGTTTCTGTGATGTGTTTCGTTGTCACTGATCTCGGGGGCGTGCGGGTGCTATGAGAGATGGAGAGGGAAGACGCATGGCGACACAGCAAACAGATTTTATTTACACGCGAACTCAAAACCACAAAACCTCAAACCGAAAATCAAGCTACACACTGAACTAAAACACAATGAATAAATAAATGCCAACAAATGTACAACCTAATGAACACACTAAAATACACACTAAACAAGTCCTTAACTACGCCTACACTAATTCTGGGCGTTTCCCACGCGAACGTCTAGCAACTCTGGCCTACTGCGAGAATGTATCGTCCTTACTCAGTTCGCCCTCGTCGCTCGTATTCTCCCGGCGAGAATCTCGTTGGGCCTTTCTTGAAGTCGTTGCTTTTCGCCGACTGTCGCATAGTCGTGGCTGCCTTGCAGTCGGTACGGTTCACCCGCTCATCTTCGGAGCCTGTTTGACCCGGTCGCTGTTGCTGACGTGGCCGGGAGAGGTGACGGGTTAGGCCTAGCGACGTGCTCGGCCGCCGCTTCCGTCCAGCTTCTTTCCCGAGTGCCGACGTGGCGTTCCGGGGATCATCGCACGTGCCGGTCTGCCGTAGAAGGGGAGCCTCTCTGGGGTGCCTGGTCCTGCCGTGAGAAGCTGCAGCTCGTCCAGGAGCCTCGCCCGAACTTGCCGAGGTCGACGGCCACACCGTGGACGGCCAACGTCACGGACTCGGCCAGACCCCCAAGTCTCCCGTCGCCAGTGCGGTGCTGGTGATGCGACCTTCCTGGCCCGGAACCACGTCGATAATGCTCAGACAACGCCGTTTCTCCTTCGATCACGCCTCGGGTCACGCGCCTCGCGCGCTCGCGCCGTTCAGAACGCTCCGCTCACATCGTCTTTGTCTTCTTTATGGCGCCGTCGGCGCCTTACTCATGACATGGCTCCCCTTTTTAAGAGCTTTTTCTGAAAAAACTGCTCTCTCTTGACCTTTTTGGCGGCGAACTTGACTTTCGTTGTGGCTTGAATGCTCTTCTGTGCGTCGTCTTCGCTTGCCACTCATCACCACACTTCACTGCACTATCGCGCACGTTTCACTAGTTGCACTGTTCACAGCGCTCACGAGTTCATTGTTCGCACCACTTCACATATGTACATTTGTTTTGTCCGCGTTATGTTATCACCGCTTGGTCAGTTCATCGCCCTACTCCTGTAATCTGCGCCCCCATTCTGTCGTCTCTTAATATACTCTATGTGGAAAGTAATGCTCCCTCTGATTATATCTGTTATACGTCGCCTTAGCTTTATATACGCGGGCTCCTCTGTTAAGCACTGCATCTCGCTCCGCCCAACTTCTATTCTTTCGGGTAGATCTGAAAATCCTTCCTCGACCTTGTTTCTCTGCCTGGGGCCTGTCCACTGTTTGCATCTTATCTCGTGTATCCTCCTTGGGCTCGACTCGTCCCGTTCCCAATTTGTGCCCCACAAATTCCCTAGTCCTGTAGCCTATCTCACACTTGGTTGACTCTATCGTTAACGCTATGTCCTTGTCGTCGGCAATCGCCAAACAAACACCAGTCTTCTCCTCGTTTTTCCCCTTAGCCATCGTCTTTTGGCATACGTCACATGCTTTTACATATCGTTTCACGTCACTCTGCACTCCCAGCCAAAAGAACTCTTCTGTTATTTTTTGTAACGTGTCTTTGATTCCCTGGTGACCTGCCGTTACACTATCATGCCCTAACTTCAGTACTTTATTCCTCAGTTCCTTCGGGACCACCAACTGTAATACTTCCCTATCTGAACTAAATATACATTTCCGGTACAATAAATCATTCTTCTTTATAAACTCCGCTACTGTCCGACTCCTTTTCCTTTGCACCCGTTCTCCTATCTTCTGTTCACACAATACACTGCACTCAATTGTTCTTAATGCTTATTGTGCCAAACACTCTATAAGAATAAACTTGGTATCTATACACATTTGTACCAGCTGACAATTCCACTGTCCGAAGGCGTTCCTAAATAATATTCCTTTAGTACCCTACCGGTTATACCTGTTCTATTTTTTCCTCCTTTTACGGAGCTCCCACGCTTCCCTACGTACGGCCTGCTTCTTCCTCTTTCCTCCTCTTGCACATTTCTTGGGCGGCTTGGAATGTCCCTGCCTTAACTCTGGCCTCTTAATACTTTTCCTTGACGTCCGCCTCTTATCATGCATCTGCGTTTTAATACGCTGTTTTCTTTTCCATCTACTGGGAGTTTTCTTTCTACCTTCATGCTTTGCGCGTTTTAGGCGACTAGCGCATCTATCCTTCCTCTCTTTTCTTTCGGAGTTTGGCTGGTTCCTCATTTCTGATGCCTGTCGATCCCTGAAATTGTTTTCGATTATCACCTCACTGTCATTCCGAGGTGAATCTACTTTTTCCTCTACTACGCCCTGCTCCTTGTTTACCCAAACCTCGGTCTGTAGGTCAGCTACCCTTTTATCTTGTTCACTCTTCCTCAATGGCTCCGTGGTGAGCTCCTCCTCAACGCCGTCACGGGCGCTATCTACTATACCTGTGTCTTCTAACGTCCCTGCGCTTTCAGGCTGCTCTACTACACTAGTGGGCCTACTCTCGATCTTTAACTCGGCCTCACTCGCTTTTATTTTTGATTCCTGAGCTCTTTCTTGCAGCATCGTGGTCTCTTTCTCTAGGAACTGTTTCCTCTCTTCGTAGGCTCTCTTAACTGCAGCAAGTTCTGATGATCGAGCGGCCTCTACGCGTTTCCTTTCCTCCTCGATTAATTTGAGGCCCTGCTCCTTGCTGAGCTTCTGCTTGCGAATAGTGGCCGATATCGCCTCCCAATCCATCTCTACAACTCCCGAGTATCAGTGACTGGGCTGGATAGAATCCGGGACCGGATCCTGGCAGGCTCGCCAATTGTGATGTGTTTCGTTGTCACTGATCTCGGGGGCGTGCGGGTGCTATGAGAGATGGAGAGGGAAGACGCATGGCGACACAGCAAACAGATTTTATTTACACGCGAACTCAAAACCACAAAACCTCAAACCGAAAATCAAGCTACACACTGAACTAAAACACAATGAATAAATAAATGCCAACAAATGTACAACCTAATGAACACACTAAAATACACACTAAACATGTCCTTAACTACGCCTACACTAATTCTGGGCGTTTCCCACGCGAACGTCTAGCAACTCTGGCCTACTGCGAGAATGTATCGTCCTTACTCAGTTCGCCCTCGTCGCTCGTATTCTCCCGGCGAGAATCTCGTTGGGCCTTTCTTGAAGTCGTTGCTTTTCGCCGACTGTCGCATAGTCGTGGCTGCCTTGCAGTCGGTACGGTTCACCCGCTCATCTTCGGAGCCTGTTTGACCCGGTCGCTGTTGCTGACGTGGCCGGGAGAGGTGACGGGTTAGGCCTAGCGACGTGCTCGGCCGCCGCTTCCGTCCAGCTTCTTTCCCGAGTGCCGACGTGGCGTTCCGGGGATCATCGCACGTGCCGGTCTGCCGTAGAAGGGGGAGCCTCTCTGGGGTGCCTGGTCCTGCCGTGAGAAGCTGCAGCTCGTCCAGGAGCCTCGCCCGAACTTGCCGAGGTCGACGGCCACACCGTGGACGGCCAACGTCACGGACTCGGCCAGACCCCCAAGTCTCCCGTCGCCAGTGCGGTGCTGGTGATGCGACCTTCCTGGCCCGGAACCACGTCGATAATGCTCAGACAACGCCGTTTCTCCTTCGATCACGCCTCGGGTCACGCGCCTCGCGCGCTCGCGCCGTTCAGAACGCTCCGCTCACATCGTCTTTGTCTTCTTTATGGCGCCGTCGGCGCCTTACTCATGACAGTTTCGGCTGGGCGCTAGCGCCGTTTTTGCTCTTTTGCGTCGTGCATTTGTCATAGAGTTAGTAGTAGAACGCAGGCACAAATGTTTGAAGTTACTTCCGTATATTGTTCAGAAAGATAGGATGGCTATTTAGAAAATTTTGATGCCAAATTTACGGTGTCTAAAAGGCTGTGTTTGCAGGCACCTTAACTATATGGCGCTACCATACTGACAGAGGCTCGGGATCCCGTTGATTGCGCGCCTTGCTCGAATCGCACCTCGTCGTCTGCGCCTGCGCGCCTGCCTAGGGTAGCAACATGGCAGCGCCCTTGCAGTTTCCGATTTCAATATATTGGCACTATGGGGAGCTTTTCCTCTAGAGTCGGTTATATTAGCTCTCTGGCATTCGTGGTGCTTGCGCATTTATTTTTGTAGTCCTCCGGCATATACATCAGCGCGCACGCTATCGGGCCCGATCTCCAAATTGGAGAAATGCACGTGGTGGTGAGTTACGGCTTCCGAGATTCAAAGGCAAAAGCTTAGGCGCGCTGCCCATTTTTGAAGGCTAGGTGGCTACAAGGTGCCGGTGGATTTTTCGCGCAGTACGTGTATTGCTGTTACGTAATGCAATGGTGCTTTTTGACACTCTGGAATGGGTAATGGAGGTTCTTTGGATCGAGCGCACCTCTCGTTTGCAGTCTTAGCCACTTGGCGAGCACGGGACGAGAAAAAATACATCAGTGGCTTGCAGAACCCCTGGGTTCTGAAAGGTTCCATGAAACCCACTTTGAGAACTCGCGCTTTATCCAATTACGCCAGAACACTTCATGCCTAATTGTGCCATAAAAGCCTTTATTCTTGCATTTACCGTAGGCGGCTGGCCGCGTGCCTTCATACGTGTGTAGTTCCCATCCATGATCGCATCGATAGCAGCCCCGGTTTCGTTCGCACATGTTGCAGCAAACCGTAGTTTCGCTTCGATTCAATGCAAAGCTGTCGAAGATGAAGCGCACTGGCTATATCGCGATGGACGGACGAGCCTCTCCATTAGGAAGGTGGGAGGAGGTTTCTTGGCACTTCATGGAGTTTAGCGGGGTTCCACAGGGACCAACATGCTGGAGAACCCCTGGGATAGTGGTTTTTGAACACAAAGCAAATAGTGATGAAAATAAACGGAATCGTTTTCATAATTTTAAAGAAGTTTCTAAATTCAAAAGCTTCATAATTATGCTATCAAGCCAGATCACCAATTGCCAGATCACCAATTCAAGATTCAGCAAAGTAATAAAGTCTAGTTCTCTCAAATCCATTTATCAATCCTTCCCAGATCCGTGCAGACTGTTCACAAAGTATACTTTTTATTATTTGAAAATTTTCACAGCACTCCATTCCAATGTTTCAAATATTTTAACAACCGCACATATATGTTATGTGAGAAAGATGGCTGTATGCATACTCTTCCAGAATATTTCTAAGACATGAGGCACTACAGTATGATCAATCAGTGAATGAGAGAGACGTTTGCCATGTTTTTCAAGGAATCGCAAATTTAGCATGCAGCTTCACCCCCCCCCCCCATTTCTTTTAGGAGAGAATCCTCTGATTCCTGTTGGGAACATTATAGGATTCCTTAAGGCATTGTGTGAAGATCACAAAACAAGCAATTTTTATTTGACCCTAGACACTATTTGATCCCGCGACCTCTAGCTTAGCAGCCCAACACCAGTACACTACAGTCAGCACGGTACAGTTTCTGCGCCAAAAAAATATGGTTTATGTGTCAGGCATCAGGCAATCAGGGGGCCACAAAGGCACCTTGCAACTAGCGGTCACTCAACTGCTTCTTCCACGTGTGAGCTGCCCCTAAGAACGGATGACGTCCCAGTTGCTGCCATGTGATCCCCTTGTCAGCTCAGATAAGCATGGTTGCAGCCGGGTACCCACACCACTCGCTTGCTGCACGTGCAATGCCTGCACAAGAGAGAAATGGACAACTAAGATCGCCAAGGCTATTACATACGGTGATTGGAGCAGTTAACCATAGCAGAACGGCAAAAGTTGCTGTGCATTAATATCATGCACCACCACCAACATTGTTTCATCTATATCTACACAGCCTGGGCACACTTATTTTAGAATGGAGGACTAGTCATCACCTTACAGTGGTGACAACTGCTCCTTTTCACTTAAGAATATAGCGAATAAAGTATTTAGAGAAATAGAGATATAGAGAAACATAAAAAAACATAATAAAAAATTTGCATGCAACACAATGCTCGTGTGGTAACAGCAAACTTTCAAGATGTCCATGTTCACACAAGATAACATAAATACAAACACAGATATAACTGCCTAGACATTCATGGAAAGATGCATAACAAAAAAATATATTTAACTCTTTCCTTACCCCAAGGAAATTGGCCGTTCTTTTTTACATGTTTGAGTTAGGAATTTTTTGCACAACAGCCAATAAGTTTAGTGTCATACAGTATATAAAAGTGAAGGTAAATGGATGTGGTTTCAAATGTTTATTTTGTAGTGAAGAAGAAGAACAGGGAGCAAGCAGTAGTGGGGCGCTCTCATAGATGTAGGGCGCGAGCGCAGATCACGAGCTCTTGGCGTTGAGACCGTTGCTCTCTGGCGACTGAACTGGTTTTTCGCCTGCCGCTTGCCGTCAGTAAATCTCCTTATCAAAGTGGTGGAGGTGGTGGGTACCCCCTTCAAACCTGGAACTCCGAAGCCGGACGTTGCCCACCACTGCTCCGACAATGCCTGATGACGCCACCCAGCAAGACGCGGCCCAAGCTCCATCGGTCATCGTGTCAAGCGCGCTGCGTCAGCGCGATCCCGCTTTCTTTAGCGGCACCGATGACTATGACGTAGAAGATTGGCTAACGTCGTTTGAAAGGGTGAGCGCGCACAACAAGTGGGACGACGCTACAAAACTACGCAGCGTCCTGTTCTACCTAACACACGTCGCAAACCTCTGGTTTCGTAACCATGAGTCAGACTTCGCCAATTGGACGGCTTTCAAGACGAGCTTCGCGGAAGTGTTCGGTCGCCCCGCAGTGCGCAAGCTTCGCGCTGAACAGCGTCTACGCGGACGTGCGCAGCAGCAGGGCGAGAACTTCACGAGCTATATTGAAGACGTCATTGACTTGTGCAAGCGCGTGAATCCTTCTATGATTGAGCAAGACAGGATAAAGCACATCATGAAAGGCATAGACGACGACGCCTTTCAGATGTTGCTGGCCAAGGACCCACGCACCGTGTCTGAACTCGTGACCTTGTGCCAGAGCTTCGACGAACTACGTAAGCAGCGCGTCCTAGCTCGGCGGCAGACGTCAACAGACGATTCCCTCGCTGCGTTGACCATCGGCGGCGACCACACGGCACTCCTGTCACAGATTAAGGAGCTTGTGCGTGAGGAAGTTGCTCGACAGCTTTCATTTTTTCCGACCACGCAAGTGCCTACGCCTAGGCTGACTCTAACCATCCGACAAGTGATACAGGAGCAGGTCACCGAGGCTTTGCCGTTTGCCTTTCAGCCGACTGGTGTCACCGCGCCGCTATCATTTGTGGTGCCGTCTGCTGCTCCTCCGGCTCCTGTTGCCGCGCCTCTGATGTATGCGGATGCCATCATGAAGCCACGTCCTCAACCAGTACTAACCCCTCAACCACCAGCGACGGTGCTTTTCGGGGCGCAGCCACAGTACGCAAATCCTTGATGATGTGTGGTGTTTTATGGCGCAAGGGCCAGGTATGGCCAAAGAGCGCCATGACAAGTGGTAATGTAATCGATGAGCTGCTATGACGCACGCAATGAGTTTCTAATGGTAGATGTGACATGGCTGTAAAGGGGCCTAAAAACTGTCGCTGTAAATGGCGTAAAACATATAGGTAGTAAAATAATGATAGTGACTGAAGTGGCGTATGCAATGAGTATGAAATGTGCAACAAGGTTGTGGTAACATGTATTTAAAATGAAAAGGTGATGCTTGACAACGAGTAGCACAACAGCCTCACCAGGTACCTTGAGTACAAGGGACCGGAGGCATGTGCTATAAACAAGGGTTGACATCGCAACAGCGGCCTCTCGCAGGAGGCCGTGCTACGAATTTCTTGGGCAGAATACGTTGAGCGTATTGATGTCACTTAAGAATGCTAAAACAGATTTCATGTCGAAAAGCGGTTCTCTGCCTAGAAACAGTGTCAGGTGAAGTGGTATACACTGCCTATATGCTAAAGGGAAGTGTTTTTCCCTCTCGGCTTGTGCTTCGCGGCATTCCAGGAAGACATGCTGAACACTGAGGGTGTTCCCACATCTACTACAGATTGGATGTTCACCGCCAGTCAACAAAAAACTATGTGTACCATAAGTGTGCCCTATTCTGAGACGACAGAATAGGACATCACTTCGTCTCGAGTTGGTCAGTGATGGCCAGTGCCCTAAATGTGGCTTAATCACATGGAGCTTATTAAGGATTTCAGCGTCCCACTTATGTTGCCAGTACGTTCTCAGTTTTTTCCGCAAATATGGCTTTAGGTCTATAACTGGAACAGCTATGGACAGGTTGCAAGATTTTGTATCTAAGGAAGTTGCTATTCGGTCTGCTAGCACGTTACCTTCAATACCTCTGTGTCCAGGCACCCAGCATACCGTTACATGTTGGCCAGAGGCATAAATAGTACATAGGAGTGAGAAAAGTTCTGTAATTACTGGATTTTTGTGTTTGCAACATGACATCAATGTTTTAACGACGCTTAACGAGTCTGTATATATGACCGCCTTATGTAGTTTTAACTGCTTGATCTGTTTCGCAGCGCACCGTAGTGCATACGCCTCTGCTGTAAAGATGCTTGTATGATGGTGAAGAACATCTGACTCCGAATAGGATGGGCCGACGGCTGCATAAGACACGCCGGCATGCGATTTAGACGCATCTGTGTAGTATTCTGGGCACGAGTACCTAAATTGTAACTCTCGAAAATGCATACGAATGTGGGCCTCTGGAGCGTGCTTGGTTACCTCAACAAATGACGTGTCGCAGTCAATGATCTGCCATAACCACGGCGGTAACGGCTTAGCAGGAGCCATTAGGCGATTTTCAAGAAGCGGAACGCCCATATCTTCGCTCATCCTCCTCACACGGAGTGAGAGTGGCTCTCTTGCTGCAGGCTTGTTATGAAAAAGTGTTGCAGAGGTCATATCGCTGATGGTAGGATAACAAGGATGGTCTTTATCAGTGTGTACTTTCAGAAAGTAATTACAAGTAGAATATGATCGTTGTAGATCAAGGGACCATTCGTTCGATTCAACATAGAGGCTTTGAATAGGGCTTGTCCTGAAGGCACCGGTGGCAAGGCGGATACCAAGATGATGCACAGGGTCCAGCATCTTCAGAGCACTGGGGGTAGCAGAGTTATACACTACTGCGCCGTAGTCTAACCGCGATCGAACAAGGCTCCTGTAGAGGTTCATGAGGCATTTTCTGTCGCTACCCCATGTTGTGTGTGACAGTATTTTTAGGATGTTCATTGTTTTCAGGCACTTAGCTTTGAGGTACTTGATATGAGGAATGAAGGTTAGTTTTGTGTCAAGTATAATGCCTAAAAACTTGTGTTCAGTGTTGATTGGTATGCGTTGTCCATGCAGCATGATATCTGGATCTCGTATTAAGCCTCTCTTTCTAGAGAAAAGTATACAGGAGCTTTTGAGAGGGTTTAGCTTGAAACCATTTTCATTTGCCCATTTTGACACTTTGTTCAGTCCGAGCTGAACCTGACGCTCGCATATTGCAAGGTTACAAGACTTAAATCCGATCTGCACATCATCGACATATATTGAATAAAACATTGAGGATGGAATGACTTTGTGAAGGGAATTCATTTTCACAATGAAAAGGGTGCAACTAAGCACGCCCCCTTGTGGCACACCAGTTTCTTGAATAAATGGGCGGGACAATACGTTACCAACTCTGACTCGAAAGGTACGGTTAGACAGGTAGCTTTCTATAGTGCTAAGCATATTCCCTCGAATGCCCATGTGCGACAGGTCTCGTAAGATCCCGTACCGCCATGTCGTATCGTACGCCTTTGCCATATCAAGAAATATAGACAAGAAATACTGCTTGTGTACAAATGCATCACGGATGTTTGCTTCGATGCGCACGAGGTGATCGGTTGTAGATCGGCCTTCCCTAAAGCCACATTGAAATGGGTCAAGCATTTTGTTCGACTCTAAGAAATGTACAAGACGGTGATTGATCATTTTCTCAAAAACCTTGCAAAGGCAGCTCGTAAGCGCTATAGGCCGGTAGCTGGTCAGCAATGAAGTATCATTACCGTGCTTCAAAACTGGGATGACAATAGCTTCTTTCCATTTAGATGGAAGATACCCAGCAGCCCAGATTGTATTGAAAAGTGTGAGTAGTGTGATTTGCGTGTCGCAGTGCAAGTGCTTGATCATATCGTACATGATTCTATCCGGACCCGGTGCAGAGCTCTGACAAGCTGACAAGGCGGCTTTAAGTTCGGCAATACCAAAAGGACGGTTATAAGGTTGATTTGGGCTACATTTCCGGATCAGAGGCTTACGTTCTTCTATTGCTTTATATTTCAGGAAGCTCTCCGAATAGTGGGTGGAACTAGACACGCGCTCGAAGTGTTCACCAAGAGCGTCAGCCTGGTCTTCCAACTTATTTCCTTCTTTATCCACCAGGGGCAATGGATGAATTTGTTGTCCCTTAAGCCTCCTGAGCCCATTCCATACTTTTGCCTCCTGTGTGAATGAATTAATACCCGATAGGAACCTCTCCCAGCTTGCCCTTTTAGCTTGTCGTCGCGTTCGCCTTCCCTGTGATTTTATGTTTTTAAATTCCATCAAATTTTCTAAAGTTGGGGATCGACGGAGTATGCCCCACGCTTTATTTTGTTTTTTCCGCGCCTCCTTGCACTCATCATTCCACCACGGCACTCGTCTTTTGGATGAGCTACCGCTTGATTGTGGAATGAACTTGTTTGCTGCGTCGATGATAAAAGCGGTAAAATACGCTACTGCGTCGTCTATGCTAAATTCGCTGATAAAATCTCGTGATATAAATGTCGATTCTTTAAAAAGTTTCCAGTCGGCGGAGGCTAGTTTCCACCTAGGGACATGCGGAAGGGAGTTATGTTGGGCTACTAAGTTTAGTATGATTGGAAAGTGGTCACTTCCGAATGGGTTTTTGATTACACTCCATTCCAAGTCGGGAAAAAGGGAAGCAGAACATATCGCCAAGTCTATTGATGAGTATGAATTGTGATGAAGGTTATAATAGGTTGGCTCCTTTTTATTGAAGAGGCATGCACCGGAGTTCACGAGGAATTTTTCTATGAATCTACCTCTCGTATCGCATCGTGAGTCTCCCCACATCGTATTATGAGCGTTAAAATCTCCCACGAGTATGTAGGGTTCGGGAAGCTGATCAATGAGGTTATGGAAATCTGTTTTCTCGAGATGATGATTCGGGGGTATATAAATGATGCATACGGTTACCAACTTACTGAAAAGAATTGCCCGAACTGACACTGCCTCTAGGGGCGTCTGAAGGGCGACATATTGACAAGCTACAGACTTGTCGGCAACTATTGCTACACCGCCAGACGAGGCGTTCGCCACGTCACGGTCTTTGCGGTAGATGGTGTATTGACGAAGAAAGTTTGTATTTGTGGGTTTCAGATGCGTCTCTTGAACACACAGCAACTTTGGATTGTGTTTGTGTAGGAGTTCTGTAATATCGTCGAGGTTGTGAAAAAGTCCTCTGACATTCCACTGTAGTATTTGTGTCTCCATAATGACAAATGTGTTTGTGCTGTATGTTTAAGAGATGAAGATTAGCTCGCGGGGCCCTTTGCAGGCGCCGTGACACGAGATCTTTCTTTTCTGGAGCGGTCGAGAGAATCTCGCCGCTCCTTAGGCGCTGGTGGCGCCGTCTGGCCAGTTGTGTCCATTGCCTCTTGCGGGGCGCTAGACACGCGCTCTTGCGAGCGGTTCGTTTGACGTGAAAGCCTCGTCTCGAGGGACGAGGCCCTGGAGGCCACCAGCCCGGAGGTTGATGGTCCCTTGTTCTGAAATGGCGGAGCAGCGCTAGCCGCAGCCGCCGAGGGGGCGGATGGCGTCACCGCCGGCTCACTCTGTGTGGACCGGACAGCCGCCGGGTGCCGCGGTGGCGCTGCCCCCTGACGCGCCACCTCGGCAAAACTGACTTTAGGCAGGTATGACACCCGCCTGCGAGCCTCTTTGAAAGTTATGTTTTCCTTTACTTTGATCGTGACTATTTCTTTTTCTTTCTTCCAAGACGGGCATGACCGCGAGTATGCGGCATGCTCGCCATCACAATTGACACAGTGTAGAGTGTTCTCACATGTTTCAGAGGCATGGTCACCGGAACTACATTTAGCACATGTCTGTCGGCCTCGGCAGTTCTGGGAACTGTGGCCGAAACGCTGGCACTTGAAGCAACGAAGAGGGGTTGGTACATAGGGTCTAACCCGTAGCTTTACATAGCCTGCCTCGATTGTCTCAGGCAGGATGCTTGAGCCAAAAGTTAGTACTATATGCTTGGTTTTGATCTCTTTGCCGTCCCGTCTTAGCATGATTCGTTTAACAGCGATCACGTTTTGTTCGCTCCAGCCTTCCAACAGTTCAGCTTCTGTCAGTTCCATGAGATCATCGTCGGGGACTACACCACGGCTGGTGTTCATAGTTCGGTGTGGGGATATTGTCACTGGTATCTCCCCAAATGACACTAGGTTAGGAAGCTTTTCGTGCTGTTTTACATCACGGAGTTCCAAAAGGAGGTCGCCGCTAGCCAATTTCGACGCTTTATAGCCTGCTCCAAGAGCTTCGGTCAGACTTTTCGAAACGAGAAAGGGTGAGATCATTCTCACCGTCTTTTCGGGTTTATCGGAATGGATAACATGAAATCTGGGGAAGTTTTGCAATTTGCTGCCATTGAATTGAAAAATATCTTCGGTGCGCCCTCGTTTGTGAGAGCGATCAGGGAGTCGGGGGAATGACGATAAAGCCATAAGGTAACAATGATTTCGGTAGCTATGCCAGCCGCCCACCACCGAGCCCAACAAGGGGACGCTACAAGACCCGAAAGAGATGCAGACGCCAGCTGTACATAGCCACTATAACCTAATATAATAGACCCAAGGATGGATAAACTACACCAGGTTAACCTTTGCTGCCTGGAAAATTGGAAGTAAAGCGAAGTGAAGAGAAGACAGGAGAGATGGAAAGTGAGAAAGACGAAGGTTGGAGGGAGAGAGAGACAGGAAAAGGCAACTACCGATTTCCCCCGGGTGGGTCAGTCCAGGGGTGCCGTCTACGTGAAGCCGAGGCCAAAGGGGTGTGTTGCCTCCGCCGAGGGGCCTTAAAGGTCCAAACACTCAGCGTTGGCTCAACCCCCAGGATCCCCTTTTCCCCGGACATGGCTAAGCCGCGCACGGTTAGACGCGGGAGGGTCCAACCCTCGTGTGCTCGGGTACGTGGTGGCGCAGCTCACCAAACGCCTGCTGACGCAGGCGCCCCTGCGGGCGCAAATCCTTGGCGCACTGTAGACAACCGCCCGATCTGCTATGCTTGCGGAATTCCGGGTCATGTTGCGCGATTCTGTTGCCGACGCTTCGCGGCGACCACGAATATGCCGAGATATCCAGACTACTCCTTCCGACCTCCCTATCGCACGCAGCCAGAACGAGAGCCTGAAACATGCGCCCGTGATCACCAGCCCACTTCCGATGCCCAACCTTTTGCTGCTCGTCGGTTCCCCTCACCGCGCCGCCATTCTCTTTCGCCTATGCGTCGTCGGTACAACACTGGTGAGGCGGAAAACTGACTACCGCAGCTTCTGAGGCACGAGCTGCGCCGTCGTCAACCTGTCTAAGTCCTCGCTTGTCCCCCGCCAATGTTATTGAAGTGTTTGTTGACGGTGTACAAACTCTTGTGCTTGTGGACACCGGCGCCGCTATTTCTGTAATGAGCCATACGTTTTGCCGTTCTATCCGTAAAGTGACGACGCCACCTTCAGGATTTTCTCTCTGTACTGCGAGCGCACAATATATTCAACCCGTTGCAGCATGTACGGCCAGGGTGCTCATACAAGACGTGATCTACAGTGTTGAGTTCCTTGTGCTGGCCTCGTGTTCCCATGACCTGATCCTCGGGTGGGATTTTTTGTCCCGTAACCACGCTGTTATCGACTGCGCTCGTGCTCAGGTAGAGTTCGCTGTGTTTCCCGAGACGCCTTCCACCCATGTGGCCGGTCCTGGGGATAGAAAGCTTGTCGTCACCGCCGATATTGACCTGCCACCTCAGAGTGCCGTCATTGTTCCCGTTTCCTGTGCCGCTCTTTCCGACGCCACCGTTCTGTTCACGCCATATGACTTGTTTCGTCGCCGCCACAATACGTCACTGCCTTTTGCCATCCTCGCGCTTCATCAGGAGAATACCGGACTACTTGTTTGCAACCCCAATTCAGGCCCTCTGACTTTGCACCGAAATGAAACGCTTGGCCACGTTCAGCCTGTAGACGCTGCTGTTATCGTACCCCTTGACCCCTCTGTGCCTGAGACTCAGCATCCGCTGAACGCCCTGACCCCTCACCTTGCGTCCGACGCCGTGCTTTCGGAATCTTTTCACCGTTCCATCGACAGCGACCTCGATCCGGCTGCACGGACGCAGCTTCTTGCCCTTCTACACGAGTTCCGCACTTCGTTTGACTTACCGCAAGCGTCCCTAGGCCGAACTAATGCGGTTGTTCACACGATTGACACTGGGCCTCACGCTCCTTTGCGACAGCGCCCCTACCGTGTGTCACCTGCGGAACGTCGTGTCATTACGGAGCAGGTTGACGACATGCTTCAGCGCGGAGTCATTACGCCTTCTTGCAGCCCCTGGTCCTCTCCTGTTGTACTGGTCAAAAAGAAAGATGGCTCTATTAGATTCTGTGTGGACTACCGACGCCTCAACAAGATTACTCGCAAAGACGTCTATCCTCTTCCTCGAATAGACGACACCCTCGATTGCCTTCAAGGTGCCGAATTTTTTTCTTCCCTCGACTTGCGATCGGCATATTGGCAGGTCCCTATGGCGGCGTGTGATCGTCCGACGACGGCGTTCGTCACACCGGATGGCCTGTATGAATTTACCGTGATGCCTTTCGGACTTTGTAATGCCCCCGCAATATTCGAACGGATGATGGACGGCATTTTACGCGGTCTGAAATGGAAGATATGTCTGTGCTATCTGGATGACGTCGTCGTGTTCTCTCCAGATTTCGCTACACATCTCTCTCGTTCACGCACAATTCTCCGCTGCCTTCCAAACGCACGCCTTCAACTCAACCTGAAGAACCACTCCACTCCCTGCGGCTGGTGCTCGTGACGTCGCTTCCTTCATATTGCGCCATTTCATACTCCGTCATGGAGCCCCACGGGAACTGCTGAGCGACAGAGGCCGTGTGTTTTTGTCCAATGTGATACAAGAGCTGCTCCGCTCTTGTCGTATTCTTCATCGCACATCAACTGCCTACCATCCTCAAACGAATGGGCTCACGGAACGTTTCAACCACACGCTCGGTGACATGCTGTCGATGTACATTGATTCTGATCATTCCAATTGGGACGTTGTTCTCCCCTTCGTGACTTATGCGTATAACACCGCGACGCAGTCTACGACGGGCTTTTCACCATTCTTTCTTTTATATGGCCGTGAACCATCCTCCACGCTTGACACAATTTTACCGTACCGCCTGGACGCCTCCGAAGTCAGTGCAATTTCTGACGTCGCCCAGCATGCCGAGGAGTGTCGTCAGCTGGCCCGCTCGTTCACGTCCGACAGCCAAGCCCTCCAGAAAGATCGCCGCGACACCGATGAGCATGTGCTGAGTTTTGCCGTTGGATCCCTCGTCTGGCTCCGCATACCTTTCAACTCTCCTGGCCTCACCCCAAAGTTTGCTGCCAAGTACCACGGGCCATACCGCGTCATCGAGCACAGGTCTCCCGTCACTTATGTCATTGAGCCGGTCAACCCCTCCTCGGACAAGCGCCGTCTCGGTAGCGACACGGTCCACGTCAGCCGCCTCAAGCCGCATCACGACCCTCTCATCCTTGCGTCCCCTTGAGTCGCCAGGATGGCTCCCCTTCGCCGCCGGTGTTATTGTAGTGAAGAAGAAGAACAGGGAGCAAGCAGTAGTGGGGCGCTCTCATAGATGTAGGGCGCGAGCGCAGATCACGAGCTCTTGGCGTTGAGACCGTTGGTCTCTGGCGACTGAACTGGTTTTTCGCCTGCCGCTTGCCGTCAGTAAATCTCCTTATCAATTTTAAAAAATACAAAAAATATATTTGCATAAAAAAGTTCTTAAACAAAAAAAAACAAAAATTTTCAGAAAAGATTCAGTAAGAAGTAACATCTCTGGCAAAAAAAATTTAAAAGAAATTCCAAAACCTACAAATTCTTGATATATCCCTTGGCAACATCTTTTTGAAGAATTATACCCACAGATATAGTACCCTTTCAGTTACGAAAAATTACATGATGCATAGTGAAACATCAAGTTCTTGGTTGGTCCTACGTAAAATTTTTTAAAAGAAAAAGATTAATTTGCAGCATAATATTATATACAAAAACACGAGTACTAAATGCACATTTCAAAAGTACATTTCAGAAAAAAAACTGTAATTACGAACTACATAATAAATATTACCAAACACAAATTATTAATGAAATTCATGGCAAACTTTCTTAATGATAGACATAGGCTTCAGAGAAAAAAATTCTCTACGTCGGTTTGTCAAGGATATGCGCCCGTGCATATTTGTTGGTGTTTATACATATACCATGAACGACCTCCGCCGTAAAGGACAGGCGAAAACAATCGAGAGCTCTCGCCAGCCGCTTCGGACCCCTACAGAGCGTCATCCCAAGGTCAATGCCCGGATCTATCTGGGGCCAAAACTGTTGGCAGCACGTCTTGTCCAAATAAAGTGAACACACCATAAATAAAGAAAATAATAGTGTGGACACCAACAGGGCAATTGAACCGGCTGTAGATATCAATAAACAAAATGGGAGGTGAAAACGAAACTTGGCGGCGGTTAACAGTTGACGTTCCCGGCTGATCTGCTGAAGTTTCCTCATCTGAACTAAACTCCGACGACGCGACATCAATGTCCAAGTCACCACTGCTCGAAAAGTCCAAAAGATCGCTTCTAGCATGGTCGGGATCAAGCAAAACTGTTTTCTTCTGAGCGGTACCGGATGTCGTCGCCCATCACACTGCTCAAGTGCGCCTCAATCTTTGAGCTCACACGCCCTTTAAGAACCTCTGCAAAAATCTCCGCCCTGCGGTAAAAATGTGAACCGCGCAGAAACGAAAACTCTACTTCGTATACAATTACCGAGATGGCGTTACGATCCCAGGAGTGCAACATTTTTTTTTAAATAGGCGCTCAGAAACGTCACTCACCAATGACCGATGCTTAGTGCCGTGGTAAGAAAAATTAAAGAAAAACTTTATTTGCATTTTTTATGGGTAAATGCTGGTAAATGATGGCTGTAACTGCTGTACAAATCACACTGAGCAGCTTCTAACTCACTAGCAACATGAAAACCCACGACAAGTAGAGTGAAAACAAAGGCACACAAATCCAGAAGCATTTGTGAAACAGTAGCTTGGCAAGCTCAAGGTAATACAATTATGTTACGTAAAACGACACAAGGCGGGACTATTTACACTGTATTTACAGTATGGGAGAGACACAGTAGCCAAGATGGTGGACAGCCACCAGTACCAGAGAGAACCGTCTTCTTCGTCGTCTGCCCCAGGCTGAATGTCTCTCTCGTAGCATTACCCCCGGCGGTGGAAGCGCCGTCTCCGCGCACTTCACACATTGTCGTTAGGAGGAGGGCGGTAGGCTTTCAGTCTGCTGACGTGAACTATGTCACTGGGAGCGATCGCAGGCGGTAAAGTCGGAGAGACGGGAACAATCTCGTAGGTGACGTCTGATTGGACGTTACGACGGTAAAGTGTGCCATTCACGAGGACGAACATGCGCAGTGAGGCGTCGTTAGGTGCGGATTCCAGCCGATCAATGAGCAATCCCAAAGAAGCATCATGGCCTTGTTCGTCACCAATCTGGAGAAACTGAGACATAGACATAACGCAGGGGTTAGGTTCGATGTCCGGTCCCTCTGGTTGGTCAACAGGGTAGCGGGACAAGCAGTCCGCGTCCACATGGAGGTGGCCAGACTTGTAGATAACTGAGTAAGAGTACTCCTGAAGGGGCAGCGCCCAACGACCAAGTCGTCCAGTAGGGTCCTTCAGTGAAGAAAGCCAACAGAGAGCGTGATGATCGGTGACAACACGGAAAGGGCGGCCATACAAGTAAGGACGGAATTTCGAAACCGCCCAGACAAGGGCAAGACATTCCCGTTCCGTAATAGAGTAATTGCGTTCAGATTTCGATAGGAGACGACTTGCGTACGCAATAACACGGTCAACGCCTCGTTGGTTTTGGGCTAAAACTGCACCGATGCCGTGACCAGTAGCATCTGTGCGCACTTCCGTGGGAGCAGCTGGGTCAAAATGGGCAAGAATAGGTGGAGTCGTTAGGGCGGTGATGAGCTCAGAGAAGGCGTCAGCTTGTAGAGGACCCCAACAAAACGGGACGTCTTGTTTGAGAAGGTCAGTGAGTGGACGTGCGAGCGCCGCAAAGTTTTTCACAAAACGGCGAAAGTAGGAACAAAGCCCCACGAAACTACGAACGTCATGGACAAACCGTGGAACGGGGAAGTTCGTGACAGTGCGTACCTTCACTGGGTCCGGTCGGACACCGGAAGCGTCAACGAGGTGGCCCCGGACAGTAATTTGACGAAGAGCGAAGTGGCACTTCGAGGAATTTAGCTGGAGGCCAGCTCGTCGGAAGATTGCTAGAATGGTCGAAAGCCGCTCAAGGTGTGTTGCGAAAGTGGGGGAGAAAATTATCACGTCGTCCAGGTAACATAAACATGTTGACCATTTGAATCCTTGAAGCAGTGTCCATCATTCTCTCAAACGTGGCTGGTGCATTGCAGAGACAAAAAGGCATGACCTTGAATTGGTAAAGGCTGTCAGGGGTCACGAAGGCAGTCTTCTCGCGATGCAGGTCGTCTACAGCGATTTACCTGTAGCCAGATCGAAGGTCCAGGGATGAAAAGAAGGTGGCGCCATGGAGGCAGTCGAGGGCGTCGTCAATACCTGGAAGAGGGTACACGTCCTTCTTGGTGATTTTGTTGAGGTGCCGATAATGCAGTAACGCCAGGAACCGTCTTTCTTCTTTACTAATACGACGGGAGAGGCCCAAGGACTAGATGATGGTTCGATGATGTCCTCCGCAAGCATTTTAGCCACTTCTTTTTGAATCACTTCGCGCTCTGATGCGAACACACGGTAAGGTCGACGGAGAATGGGCAAAGAGTCGCCAGTGTTGATTCAGTGGGCGACAATCTTAGTCTGGCCCAGGGGTCGATCACGAATGTCGAAAATGTCGCTGTATGAGGCCAAAACCCGGCAAAGAGCGTCGGCCTGGTCAGGCGAAAGGTCTGGTCCAATCATGTTGCGAAAAATGCTGTCGTCGCAACTTGGTGACGGGGAAACTGCAGCTTCCTCAGGTGCAGTTATGGCGACAACCTCGACGTCATGGTCTGTTATAGTGGTGAGGTGGGCAAGCGACATCTTGTGGGGCAACACTTGGGGGTCAGACCAAAGTTTAGTAGCGGGAGGAACACACAGTTATCAGCTAATGTGGCGATGGTATGTGGCACAGTAACATTGCGCGTCAGGCGGACGTCTGTAATCGGAGAGACGATATAGTCGCCGTCAGGAACGGGAGGGGTCGATGACAAACACACGTACGTGACGGCTCGCGGCGGTAGGCGAACAAAATCGGTGGGGCTTAAGCGGCTGACGGGCGTTTCGCGGGCATCTGATAGAAGAGGAAGATTGAGGCAGAGCGTTTCAGAAGAACAATCAATTAAGGCCGAGTGTGCCGAAAGAAAGTCAAGGCCAAGGATAAGGTCATGGGGGCAGTGAGCAAGGACGGAAAAAAGGACAACAGTGTGACGACCGGCAATGCTGACACGGGCAGTGCACATTCCGATCACTTGAACAGCGCCACCATCGGCAACACGTATTGTCTGTGTCGTAGACGGCGTCATCATCTTCTGCAGGCGGCGGCGTAAAGGGGCGCTCATAATAGACAAGTGTGCGCCAGTGTCGATGAGGGCGGTCACAGGAACATTGTCGACTTTGACTTTTAGGAGGCTATGGTGAGTGGGGAGCGTCAGTAGAGGATTTGCAGGGGACGATGGCATTGCACCTTCACCTCCATAAGCTGCACTATCTAGATTTCCTGCGGCGATCGTCCAGAGAAGGACGGCGAGGCTGCGGAGAGCGGGATTGGCGGCGTTGCGGCGACGGGGAGCGGGAGGAGCAGCGAACAGCAGTGGCGTCTGAGGGAAGAGGCTCGTGGGAGGACGAGTGGTAAGTAGGGGAACCAGCGGCGGGACGTCTGAAAGGAGTAGGGTACATGGAGGTCTGGCGAGATGCGTAGGTCCAACGGCGACGGCAATAACGAGCAATGTGCCCGGCCTGACGACAGGAGAAGCAGATGGGCTGATCGTCGGGCGTTCTCCATTCTGCAGGATTGCGGAAGGAGACGGGAGAGGTGTAGGCGCGTCGAGCGGGTCCAGAGGAATAAGGCCGAGCGTCAGGACAAGTCAGTGGGCACGCTGATGGAAGGTCAAGATTGGCAAACTCCTGCCTGACGACAGCTTGAATGAGCGACATGATGGCTGGGAGTTGTCACTGGCGTGGGTTGTAAACACTGGGGGTTGAATAGGTGCAGGAGAGCGGGTTCAATCTCGCGACGAACAATGCGAGTAATGTGGTCACACGTGGGCGGCAGGCGAACGGCATCACATGATGAAGTTGCAGCCGTATTGGGCAGCCAGGTGAATCTCTGGGTAATACGGCGGCTCTTCGTGTGTTCAAACCGCCGGCACTCTTTGATGATCGCGTCGACGGTATCAACGTTGGTACAGTAGCCGACCGATTTTCCGGACTTCGCGGGGACTGAACAATAGTCCGAAAAATCGAGCAGTCCGAAAAACCGAACATTCCGAAAAACTCCCCCCCCCCAAGAGAAAAATGTTATGAGGCTTGGAGCAGCTTAAGAAAAATGTCGCAGTTTCACCCAACAGGCGGAGCACCGATTGCGATAGCAAATTAATAGACAGCGATACGAAGTAAGGATGTTAGTTTTATCGGTCGTATAGAGTTGTAATTGAATATGCGCTTACTAACTAAATAAGCACGGTGTCACGCGCGCACAGGTTACATGAACACATCTCGCTCGATGACTGCGGGTAAATTGACCTTCGCGCTGTCTATTCTCTCGCTTCGACGCGAACGTCGGAAAAAAAAAAGAAAAAAAGAACAGCGCATACGAAGCTACCGGCATTCGGCGCACGCCCTTTGTACCCATCGCAGATCGCGGGCGCACACTTCGGCCACATAGCAGATCGCTTTCAAGATACGGTGCCTGCGCGGCAGCTCCGTTGGCAGCAGCCGCAAGAGCTGAATGCAACCGTCTCCGCCGCCTTCTCCCCGTGCCCCGCGAGCGAACGAAGTCCGCGCGCGCCTCCAGCCGCCTTCCTCTCTCGCGTGCGTGAGATTAATTGCGGTTGCCGGCTGACCCTCGCAAGCTTTCACCCGCACACAGCGTACGGCGCAACCGAAACTTAAAAAACAAAAAGAAACAAACAAAAAAAAAAACACCCGGATTCCGCTTAAGTGCTATGGCAATAGTAGCGAGCTGACCAAAAAAAAAAAGGCAAAAAAAAAAAAGGCAAGTGCCGCTTTTTTGAAAGTTTTGTCGGCCAAGGAAGCGCGGGCATAGCCTCAGAGACGAGAGGATAGCGTGCGTCTACTAATCTTGAAGGCTATACAAGGGGGCACTGGAAGCCAAGTTCGGCCAAGCCAGCGGAAAATCCAACATGGCGGCCTTCAAGATCGGGTAGCGCGGCTCGGAGCGAGCAATTTAGTCCGGAAAATCGAACATTGGCACCTAGATTCGTCCGAAAAATCGGTCGCGAAAATGCATTAGCTCTATGGAAATCCTGCCGGTACATCTATTAAGTCCGGAATATCCAACAAGTCCGAATTTTTGGAGTCCGAAAAATCCGTCGGCTACTGTATAGACGAGCAGGTGAAAAGCATCGTCGGCGATACCTTTGAGCACATGAGAAACCCTCTCGGACTCAGGCATGTGCTCGTCAACCTTGCGGCAAAGAGCGATAACGTCCTGAATGTACGAGACGTATGACTCGGAGGATGTCTGTGCACGAGTCGCAAGTTCATTCCGCGCAGCAAGCTGCCGACCAGTGCTGTCACCGAAAAGGTCGCGGATCTTCTCTTTAAAAGAGTCCCAGCTGGTAATGTCCGCCTCATGCGTCTCAAACCACACCCGCGGTGGGCCATCGAGGGAAAAAAGCACGTTGGCGAGCATAAGGGTCGGGTCCCACCTGTAGCCGGCGCTGATCCGTTTGTAAAGGTTGAACCATTTGTCGACGTCAACCCCATCCTGGCCGGAAAATACGCCAGGATCACGAGCAGGAGGCAGAACGATGTAGGTCGGAGCCATGGGAGGGGCAGGGGGTGAAGACGATGTGCCTGCACCGACTGACATGTTTGCAAGTGTGATGAGGCGGCCGTTGCGGAGCTCCATGATCGAAACAGGGAACTACCCAGCACCTCCACCAAAAAGATGTTACGTAAAACGACACAGTAGCCAAGATGGTGGACAGCCACCAGTACCAGAGAACCGTCTTCGTCATCTGCCCCAGGCTGAATGTCTCTCTCGTAGCAATATGTCAGGAAGTGATGCGCAGATACTTCACTTTTGTCAAGTGTTTTGCAAGTTGGCAACATAACGTCAAAACACTGGTAGTGTGACACCTCTGCATGGCCTCTTACATTAACACCATGAAGTTTGACATATAATTGCTCATATGCAGAGTTTGATACCTCAAAATGGGCTAGAAACTTGATGCAAAGCATATATTGGTGTTTTTCTCATGGTGCAGTGAAGCTTCTGTTTAGGATAGTTCAGAAAACTAATTATTAATTAATTACTAAATACGTTTTAACTCAAATAACATTTCATTATTATTTCACACACAAATGTGCTCTTCATGGCCAAAATAAAGGTGAACAGTTGTTCTAATCTTCCTTCAAGTGGAATGGTGCTTGGGCTTTCAGGGGTTCAAAAGAGGCTGTTGCCCTTCAACACAATGTGCCATGACCTTGAAGGCCATAGTTTTGGCATGCTGTGGCCAGCAGAGAAGCGGATCATTTTGTTCGCTAGCTGAAATGCACCGCAAAACCAGAGTTTGCACTGCTGCATAAAATTTTTCCAGTCGAAGTTGCGGCTCGGCACGAACGAACCAAAAAACAAAACCAACAGTTAGTACTTGCATACAAAGGCAACAATACGGGGGACAATAGGGTGCTTAGCTAGAGTGCGTAGAAGCAGGTCCAATAAAACAACCAAGAAGCCTTGGGTGTTTAGTAGCATCATGCAGGGACACGCGCTACCAGAAGAAGAAAACGAAGGTCAAAGTAAAGCTTGTTTTACTCCATGCTCAAACTGCCACACCGGTGATGTCAATGCGACATCATGAATTTTCCAGTAATCTCACGTGTTTGGACCTATTCTTTCCGGCAGGTTAATGCGCCTAAAACTTTCCTAGTTGAGTTATGGGTCACCTTCAAATGCAATACTATGCTTCAAGACTAATAAATAATTAACCATATCCAAAAAGTGTAGTCTTTGATGTCATGGGGTGCAGAAAAATAAAGGCATCGTCAATACACGCCTTTCATTTGTACATTTTTTGTGGCTATGTTTCCACTCACAGTGAGACTGACCTAATTTTATATTCAAGCGTAATCTTCCAACCAAGCTCAACTTGGCACTTTTATTTGGCATGCCCTTACGCAGTAAGATAAACCTGGAAAGTCACTTGTGACTGGCCATCCACACCACTCAAAAGAACTTAAAGGAGTCAGAACACTGACGAGGAGGCTGGGTCACTCAACATGCGGGCTTTTGCAGGACCTGCTATGCTTGGATGCATTGGCATAACAGTGCTTGCAGATAACACAAACACTCAGCACGACTGCCCTCATAAATCCCGCTGTGTACACCCAGCAAAAAATGTTTCTAGAGCATAGCAGCCGTGCAAAGATAAAATTTCCTGTTGTGGCTTTAGCACCCAGCCTTGGAAATCTGTTTTACTTGTTTTTCTTTTTTTGTGCGTTACAAGTTCCATGCTCTAAATTTTTTGTGGCCAAGGGTCCATCTGGCAGCACAACACCAGTGGCCAAGGGGCTAAGTGTTGGCAACACAGCACCGGCGCTCGTCACTCCTTGTTCCACAGCAAGGAAGTGCATACAGTCAAACACCTCTACAACAAAAGTACTTGTGTAACAGAAGATATTACGTCCCGGCTAAATTCCTATCTTTCATAGGTATTGTGAATGCCTGTACAACGAAGACCACTACAACGAATTTGCCTATACAACAAAGAAATTTAGGCGTCCCCGACAGCTAAACCGTTGTTTTTCATCAAACACCACGTAGAAGTGGCGCCACAGCCACACACAGACGCCAATAAGCTGCGCTTTGCGCTATCACTAACAGCAGCACCAGCAACGCACTTGGAGAGCGTGCCGATGTCATTGAGTGTTACAGTCCCGCTGCACTGTTCCAGGAGTCGCTTAACTCATGCACTGCTCACTGTAAAACAGCAGCGGTTATGGCTGACAAATACATCGGAGTTGATGATGCAAACGGAACCGATT
Organism: Dermacentor silvarum; assembly: GCF_013339745.2. Classification (NCBI taxonomy): domain Eukaryota; kingdom Metazoa; phylum Arthropoda; class Arachnida; order Ixodida; family Ixodidae; genus Dermacentor; species Dermacentor silvarum. The sequence goes on along the minus strand of NC_051154.1, from coordinate 278,908,666 downwards.
ACCAACATCTCCAAAGCCATCGAGGGCAGAAAGGATGAAAACAACAAAGGCAACAGTGATGACTTGAGCCTGTAAAACCAACCAATAACTTTACATAAAGGAAGATGGTAGTGGCATTTGACAATGTGCCAGCTTACCTTGCAAAGTTCCCACATTTTTGCCTTGGAGCATGCCCTGAACTTCAGCAGTCAGTTGCAGTCACACATTCTATCAAACAAAGTGTTCACAACAACAAAAAAATTACATCCAGGCTCATTGAGATCTCCTTATCCAAGTTTTAAAAAGCACCTATTTTTCATCTTCCTAATTGGATGAGCAAAACATAGATGACATCCTGAGCTGAGTTCTTGTAAATGAGATTTAACGTTATTGAATGCCGCTCATTCCCATAAATGGTTAAGGTGGCATTGGGCTGTACGCTTATCATTTGAGGAAACACTTTGGAACATCCACTTCCATTTTCTATTCTTTTCAACCTTTAGCATTTTCACACATGTTGCCGTTATCGGCAGCACTGACCCCCCTGTTGTGACAGATGATCAGAAAAGAAAATGGAACTGAAGCGGATTGTTACCAAATGAAGTTCTTGTTGCCTGGCAGTCCCAAAGATTAGAGATGCAGCTCGTACCAGCGCACAGTGTGTCTTGTATGGTGACGGTCAGTGCGTGGCCAAGATGCAAATCACCGGTGATGTTTGGTGGGGGGCAGCAACATGCTGAATGTGCCCTTCTTCCTTCTGTACGAAAAAAAAAAACATCATAATAACCAAGCAGCAAAACAGCAGTGTTCAACACCAAAACATTTCGGGTCATAACAACTCAGTCATGGCTCCCTTTCACTTGCAAAATGATATATTATTCATGTCATGAACCCTTAAGTAGCACTATTTCTAATGCACTTTGAGACGCACCACTGTGTACGTCTCAAAGTGCCAAAAAAGGGGAAAAAAGGGAAAAATAAAAAAGGCATGCTGCTGATATACAATACAGCCACCTTCCTCTGTGACTGTCCCTTGTTACAATACAAGGCGGCAAGAAAAGCACTTGTGACTGCACTTGACAAACTGGACTATCGCCCATTGACAACCAAGTGAATCCTAGCACACTGGTCCAGACCGAGTTTTACACAGAAGGCTTTAAATTTTAAAACCCCTTGCTCTGACACTTTGACTTCTGCACTGTGTGACCGACTCTAAAATTGTAGCGCACTGGACGTGTTACTTTGGGGAATGTTTTTTTTTTCTAATCTCTCCCTCTAACACCTTTCATTCCATCTCCAAAACAGGGGTAGCCACTTGGTATTTACATGGCTAACTCCCTGTCTTCACCTCTCTTTTCCTCCTCCTTTCTGATATTTCAACATTCTATTACCTTTGCGAATGCCTGACTTACAATGACTTTTTAAGTGCACACCGACGCTACAGTCAAGAGTAGTCTTTACTTTTAGGGAACGATCATGGCCCATATTTTGTAACAATTATTTTTCTTCTTTCATTATATTTGCCCTAGGGGGAGGGATGATAAGAATGATAGAATCCAAGGAAAAGAACCTGCAAATTACAGGCCCAAGACTACTGAGCCCTCATGAGGGAAAGCCTAGCTTTTCAGCCAACTCATTCAGTCAGTGAATTACAGTATAGACCACTTATAACGTAACGGTTATAGTGCAGGACGGACCGGATATAGTACGGTTTTTTCAGACTCCCGTTAATTTTCCCATAGCACTCCATGTATACGCATACCGCTTACAGTGCAGCCGCGTGAGACGAAATATCGGTTATAATGCGGCATCCACGGGAAAATCTTGCCGACAAGGGCGGCAGCGAGCACGCTTCTCAACAAGGTGCGTGCTCCTGGCCGGCGTATTGCATATTCAATGCAATCAAACTCTCGTTAATTCGGACTTAGTTGGCCGCTACATCGGTTAATTCGGACAACTTTTGGAGGCTCGAGGAGCGCCGCAATGTGCGATGTCAAAGAACAAGGACGGCGCTAGCGTCCAACCGAAACGACGCGGCGGATGTTCCGCATCGCCACAGCATCAGTTGAAAACGTACGTGAATGACAGCAACGCCGGAACGCTTCGAACCTATTTGGTCTTTAAAGCCTGTATTCTTGCGGTTTACCGCTGCGCATAAAACCGCGTTGGCCACGGGCTTTCGTAACTGCGTAGTTGTCATCCATGACCGCGTCAATAGCAGCCGCGGTTTTCTCCGGAGCGGTTGCGGCGAACAGTTAGTTTCGGTTTTTTACTAAGTACGCACGTCGGCCCGGTGCCTAAAAAACTGCGTAGTCGCCATCGATGATCACATAGACAGCGACCCGCGGTTTGGACCGCCAGTTGCTGCAGCAAATGGTAGTTAATTGTCCAGACTAGGTGCGTGCGTCGGGGCGCGTGCCTTCAGCACCGCAAAGTCGCCGTTCATAATCGCGTCGATAGTGGGTCACGTTTTTTTCCGCAGCGGTTGCGGCAAACTGTTGTTTCGTTTTGATTCGGTTGGAAAGCTGTCGAACTTAAAGAGCACCGGCTACATCGCGATTATCTTTTCGCCAGCTCACTGGCGAAAACATAATCGCGATGTGCGCCGATAGTACAAAGCGTGTCTACATGCTTGGTCTACATGTTTGCATACGTGCAGGGCTTGAAAATCGTTGTTTTGGTTATAGTGCGGTACCGCTTATAGCAGATATTCGCGACTCGGCGACTTACGTTATAAGCGATCTACACTGTATATGAACAAAACCTAAGAAAGCTAGAAATTGCTGAGTTTTCATAGACACAAAGCCAATATTAGTGCGAGCTGGAATTTCTAATGTGGGAAAACAGTTGCAGCCAACATATTTCCATGTGGTCTAGTGAAGTGGAGTGTGTCATCTCGCAACTCACCGCCTCTTTGCAGGGGTCATGAATGCCACTAGCCTCCCACCAATCCAACCAGACAGCCTCCACATCTTCCGAGTTGTACACTTTCGAGAACTCACCAGAAACATCTGCAGAGACAATCAACGGCACCCAAAGCTCAGCACAAGAGTGTTTTCACATTTCACCCCATTGGAAAGCAGCCAGTGGGGCTGAAAATCGAACCCATCACCTTGTGCTCCACAGAATACTGACATAACCTCTCGCCCCCCCCCCCCCCCCACATTGGGTCATTCTGAAGCTGAATTTCAATGGCAGATCTGAAGTGCTGCTGGATCAAAAGTTCCTGCTCTGTTCAGCAAGTCTGTTTCAATGGCAGATGAGCAGAGATCACCTATTCCAATGACAGCATGAGAGTTGATCTCGATCCGAGATTGACGCATCGAGCAGTCGAAACCACTTGGGGAATAAACACATTCTTCGGTTAGAGCCTTTAACTGAACACTTCAGCCAAATTTGCATGTATACATACAAGCTAACAAGCAAATGTCAATACAGCTCCTTTTCAAAGAGACGACTCTTCGCTGCCATCCTTGGAACTGCCAGCCAGCTGCAAGCACACATCAGGTAACAGCCGCCCACAGATGTGACCAATTGGCCAATTATTTTTGACCATGGATTATTCACCGACACAAGCTTGCACACGCACAGCCTCTTTTCCAGGTTTGTCACAGCTTCCTAGGAAATAAAAAGTCGGCTGCTGCTAACACATTCCACCTGCCCCACAGTAGCTTTTTTGTCACGTTTGGGTAGCTTTGCCAGAGGCCCACAAACCCTTACCTTATGTGTCCGCACAAAGAACAAGAGAAAAAAGGTGAGGCATAATAGGTTGCACATTGCTATTGGCACTGCCACTGCTGAGAGCAAATAGGTTGAGGGTAACGAGGAGGGCAAGTATATCCTTCCTGATATCTCCGTCCACATTAGGTGTTTCTAAAAATATTCCCTCTACAGTACATTCATCAAAAATGTCTCACTCATCCCAACATTTTCCTCAGGTTTCAGGGAAAGATGTTTGTGTCCCCTTCACTTTCAACACAGATATTTCTGTACAAAAATGCCATCGGTAACAGAAAACATGTTAATGAACTGTGCTTGCTAATAAATCACATCTATCAGTAATGCTTACAGTAAGAGTTCAACTGTAAAGCTGTAGTATTACTCCCCTCCATATAATTTTTTCATGTATAATAGGAATGTTTCCATCTTTTACAATACAATAATACATCTTTTACTGCTGAGAACCCCTGTTGTGATACCAGCTTAAGGTGCTCGCATGCTTGAAAAGAAAAGTACTTGTATTAAGAAGACCCCTTTAATTCCTGAGGGTAAAGGTAACAAAACTTGCCTTCTTGAATTTTATCAGTGACATAACTGACATGAAGGGAGTTATCATCAAGGTTCAGACAGAAGATGGCCATTCAGTTAGTTAAAGCAGGCAGCAATAGATATGATGCAGAATTTTCTTTAGCAGCACAAAGCACTAGCAGACTAAAAACAATAAAAACCAACAACCACCATTGCATTACTGAGATTACAGGATAATTTCAAACAGCGAAAAATATTGGCAGTTTCTCCCAAAGGCAAAGCCTTGAAAGCAATAGCAAGGTTTACCGTTGCACTGAAGCTCTTAAGATGGTTTCTAAGAATATGCGGGAGAGGTGTCTTGGCGCGACAGAGCACGCAAGGCAACTTCTGCAGTGCAGCATAAACAGCACCCTGGCAGCCATCAGGCGCCTCGCAAAGCTGGTCTGATGAGGAGTGCCACCGCTGGCATTGCAGGTGTCGGACCTCAATGTGTGAGAGGTGAGACAGAAGCAAAACCGTGAGTGTTTGCATCCTGAAGTGTACTGGCTCACTGAGACCCCTCTATGCTCAACAGTGCTGCTGTGCAGCCGTGTATGCACACCGCTGCACAGCAGCAACAACTAGTGCTTGTGCGCAAAACGCTCATGAAAGAGCGGAAAGAAGAACACTGCCCTGGCTCCGCTACCGAGGCAACTGAGCAGAGCATGATGGTGCATCCACGGCTTGGCTTTGTCATTTTTGCAGACAAATGCACTGCAGGTCTTACGTCTCTGGCGACCTTCCATCCTTCTACATCCGAGCCTCGCATGCACTGTCAATGCCTAGACAGCATGGCAGCACTGATGGTGCAAATATGCCTCGAGTGTTCACATAATTACTGTCACAATAAAAAAATGCCATAGAACACTAGTTTCAATCAACCATGAATGACAGAGAGAGGAAAGCATAGTGGATTTATCTGGCATGCAATTTATTGAAACAGCTTTAAATTATGGGGTTTAATGTCTTGAAACTGCACAGTGGGTTACAAGAGATATAGCAGCGGAGGGCTTCAGATTAATTTTGAGGTGTTGGGATTCTGTAACGTGCGCGCAAAGCACGGTACATGAGCATTTTTGTATTTCACCTCCAGGGGTATGCCACCACTTCCTATTGAACCTGCAATCTTGTGCTCGGCAACGCAACATATTGAAACAGCTATCCCATTTTCAAAATGCCCGAACAGGAAGCAGCCTGTAGTCACTTCGCTCAATGCCACATTTCGCATGTGATGCCACGGTTCTCTCTGGCATTTTTCCCTATCTTCAAGCATGTTAGGCTTCCTGATCTACCCCACCATAGCAGCCTTTAGTGCCACAGTGCCAGTCATCTAACAACACTATGACACGTCCCTGGGCACAATTTTGTAGCAACGCCTTTCCCCGCGCCAATGCCTTTCAGTACTGTCCAAATTAGGAGTGTCAAGTAATGCTCAGCCGAGAAGTGCCAAAAGTCATTAGCATAAAAAAGGCATTGCCACAATGTTCACCTTGTGCTAGTATATGTGCCTAGCAAAGCCATTTGTAAACAACGTGCATGCAAAGAAAAAAGATTTTTTCTCATTTTCTATGCATAATAAAAATGCTGTTCAAACCTACGAAGAAATCAAAAGGAAAGTAATACAAAAATCCTACCAGTTCCTTCAAGGCACAACAAACACACCACAATCGGAATGTTCATGACCGATCTATCAGAATGCACGTGTGAAAAATTCACTTTTGAGCTACACAAAACTTGCTAGTGTGCATATACAAGTGCAGTCTTGACGGTTCGATTTAATATTCACTGGCGCTGCTGAGCTCGAGGATTCAGTCCCGGCCGCATTCCAATGGGGGCGGATGCAAAAATGCTTTGGTACATAGTTCACATGAAAGAACCCCAGGTGGTCAAAATTAATCAGTAGCCCTCCACTACGGCGTGCCTCATAATCAGATCGAGGTTTTGGCATGTAAAACCCCAGAAATTAATCACGTGTAACTTTGATGCTGCAGAAGAATGCCAACAACTTGCCCAATTTTTCATTCTTTTTCAGAAGTGTGCCTGAACTTGTTTTAGACAGAGGGCGTGTATCTTAGTATTGTGATCTTGATCAAATGCGCTGAATACAAATGCCACAGTAAAAATGGAAGGCACATTAGCATACCTGCCAACTTGTGATGGAGTAGCATGTATTTTTTTTAAAGCTGTCCCTGAGCCCACGCTTTATCTGTAGATGCAGCACACAAGCAGCGACAAACCTGGCACAGCGAATAGTACTGACAAGCCAGAAATCATTTGCAGAGCACAGATACTTTTCCAGTGCCTTTGGTGTTGATTTCGTTTGCTTCAGGAACTTGTCTGCATGAACTTGCTGGAAGCAGGTACCTCTGCTGCATCCTTTCACCATCAGGTTGCTCAGTGGCTATGGTGTTGGGCTGCTGAGTGTTGGTGCACCCAACACTGCTGGTGTTGGGTGCACGTTAAAGAACCCCAGGTGGACCAAATTTCCGGAGTAACACAGTACGGCGTGCCTCATAATCAGATCGTGGTTTTGGCATGTAAAACCCCATAATGTTTTCAGAAGACTTTCAATGGAAGCTTTGAGGACCAACGAGTGAAGTTTATTTGCTAACAGAACTGTTTGTAAAACTTGACTCGGTGTTCATTAGAACAGTAAAAGGAGCCAAAGTTTGTAAACTTCACGGTAAGGTTGGGAGAGTTGGAGGTATGCACCAGGCAGAGGCACGGTAGAATGAAGCATAGGAGACAAGTAGAAGTAGCTACACTGATGTTCTGGAGGATTAAACATGAGCAGTATGCCATGTCTTTTCCAGCTAGGAAACTTTGCTAAGTAAAACTGCCATGGGATGACAATGTCTTCAATTACCTCTAGGGAGTGGACTGCTAGAAACAGTGCAGATAGCCTCTGAAATACAGAAAACAACACAGGAGAGGTCAGAGGAAAATGGTGATGAAATTGAGCACAGGCCCATTTGAAAAAACCTCTCAATTGTGCGTCCATAACCATACAGCCACCACAACCAAGTAATATCACACTGTATAAGCTATGGTGAATCCATAACGACAGCCACCAAAACCAGGTAATATCACACTCAGTATATGCTACAATGCCCAACGCTTTGCCACGCACTTTCACATTGTAGCTCAAATAAAACATTCATGCCTCGTTAATATGGACAGTTTAGTTGCAGACCAATATTGTCCATAAAGGGAGCTGTCCATACTAACTAATCCTGATTTAAAACTAAGATTAAAACGAAAACAAAATGGTGTTAGTTTTGTTTTAGCACATTGCAGTGTCTTGTGAAAGTGAAATCTGAGAACAAATCTGACTTGAGAACTTGCATTATCTTGTCCCACTATGTGCAAGAAAAAACACTTTGCAGTTTGAAGCACTTGATGCATCGTGAGGGCTGTGACAGTAAGGAGCTTTCACTCACGTAAAGTGAATCCATCCGGGCTCTAGAAGGGGGGGTGGGGGGGGGGGAGGACGTATAGTTTGTTGACGAAGTTAGCATATAACAAAGAAAAAGCTCCCTTGTCTCCATTGACGTTTGTGCACAGAATGCCAGTAACACAACTCGAACATGTACATTGGAGTCTGACTTGGAAAGCACATATGCTTCCAAGAACACATTAATAGCGAAGCTGTCACATGACTGTGCCACTGTGGAAGAGACACTGGCAGTGAGGTTGTGCCTCTCGCAGCGCAACCGTGAGACTTGCAGGCGCCGGCACACATTTTACTGCGAGTGTGCGTGGGCCTTCTGGCTCTGTAATTTAGAGGAGGTCCTGTCCATCCATGCCGACGCTGTCTATTTAGCATGACAAAAATACATGGCTTTCTAACGCCTTGTCCGTTTCCACCCTGTCCATTAGCCAGGCAGCAAGTTTCGACATAGGTCATCGTCCCTATTAATGAGGGTCATGATCATGAGGCATGACAGTATAAAACTTGTGATATACATCACAGCGCAAAGCCTTAGACGATAAGCCATCATAGCATCATTTTTGTTTACTCAATTTATTCACTGTGGTAAGTCAAAACACTGCCTTCCCTTTTTCCCCTTAGTTTTTATTTCATCATACTTTGTGCCAAATCAACAATCACTGTAACCATGACCACATTTACCTTGCAGCATTGAAAACTGAGCAGTTTCTGCAATCCCAGTGCATTCAAATCTGCACAGGGCCACGGCCATCACCGTGGCACAGATAAACTAGAGCAAAATAGAATACACCTCTCTAGCTTCCATCTAGACAGAATGTCCATTTGCTGCTCCTCGAGTGCTTACATGGCTATGCACAACTGATAGAATTATTGTACACAGTGCACTGGAAGTTTACTGGGACCAGTCGTCCATGCAACAAGAACAGCAGCAAAAAAATAAATAAGAGACGGTACGTTAAGACAAACACATCTGCCATTGCTTCAATAAAGTTGTTCGATGCTATCCTGAAGGTGAAGAGGAGTAGTAAGAATTCCATCAAATATATCAATTTCATGTACGGCAAAATTGAGGAAGACAATAGCCCTTCATAGGTAGCCTACAATGTATTTCCTGGATTTTACACACTTTAGTGACATCACGCCTTGCTCAGCGTGCATGTTTCCAAGCAGTTTGGCTCAGGGCCATGACATTCCAATAGGCATGCCTACTTGCGCTGATGAGATTGCTCTGTGAATAAACGACCCTACACACCAGGGTGCAAGCCTGTAGAGAGCTCTGAATGCGACAGAGCACTTGGGTGAAGTTGGTCTGCAGATGTCACCTGCTCAGTCAGCTGTAGTTGCATATCATCCTAGCCAACGCGCTCATCAAACCATGAGCTGACTGTGCCTCAGTGAGACACCAACACAGTGCATGCAACAACACTGTTACTAAAGCATAACTATCAATGATCCCATCTCTTAGCAAGTCGCCATTTTTAGTGCAAGTTGCAATCCTTTCCCATGTATGTGGCTGCCTTGACTGCTAGGAGTGCCAGCTGCTGCCAAACAACTGTGTTGCAGATGTATCAATCATCTGTACACTGTCGTGTGATGAATTGCAATGCCAGTCCTGAATGTCCCACATGGTTTGATGGCCCAATGGAAATGTGACCTTCATGTTGCACTCTGGTTAATGCTTTGATTACCTTGTGAGATGCAACCTATGCCTCTGCTTAGGGAAGCACCTATTATTGCCTCTAAGGCTGCAAGTAGACCAGAGAGCTCTAAAAATATTGAGCAGATTGCAACCGCATATCGGATTGGAAAATGTACCTGAATTTTATGATGGCACCAGCCTTTCTCTTGCAATGAAAAAAAAATGGTGGCATTTTATAACCATTGTCAGCAGTTGTGAAAGTGCTGTTCTTGCTAGGCCCCCAAAAGAGCTTAGCACGTGTATCCCCCATTTGGCTCGCAATGGCTGAACTACAGAAAATGTCTGAAACTTCCTGTTTAACACTACGAATTGCTCCAGGCACACTTGTCGAAAAAAATTTGTAATTACCCTCAACTGTTCACAGACACACAAATACATAGTGACGGCAAAGGTGCTTCTAAAGCTTTCTTCTGCCCTTCTTCAAATTGATATGGAATGGGCGTTCACATACCACTGCAACCTTACAAACTGTGGAGCTGGCAATGATAAGTACATACAAAACCAGAGAAAACACTGTGAATGTGGAAGATGGAAATTCAGGACGATGAGTATCAGGAGAACAAGGTGAGAGCAGGAGGCTCCTGCTCTCACCTTGTTCTCCTGATACTCAAGTACATACAAATAGAGCTTACCACACCCTTAAGATTGTCATTTTTACTGACTCCCAGACTGCCATCAGTAGAAAGCACAGAAGTGGCACTAGTAATAATAACAATATAAAAGAGGCATTGCTCAGTGACAACATGGAAACATAGCGGCATTAAGATGCATAAACAATGCCCACAAGGTACAGGGCTGAGCACTTTTTGCATTTGCCGATGAGCACTGGGTGAATTCATACCTCCAATGCATCACAAACACTCTCGCCTTCATGTGATACAGAAATTCCTCAGCTCAGTGTCTGCAGTGCTCATCGGCGGCGCAAAAAGTGCCAGGCAACCTCGTGCTCCAAGTATCGCATTTCAATTGCTGAGCACTATGCAAGTGATTAGATCTGTGCCTTCAGGAGAACCGTTTGATGAATGCGTGACCAACAACGTGCAAAAATAATGTGCACCTCTGATAAAATCTTGCTAAATTGAACACGCCCATGCATCTTGAGCAATGAATGAAATCTCCACACCTGACAAATAAAGCAGAACATCTGGACTTCAATCCGCTGGCACAACCCAAAGAGGGATGACAGGGCGTGAGCTTTGTTTCTTGTTGCATAATGTTGCAGGGTTGAGTTAAAACTCATAACAGGAGAGTCCAAGATGGTATAACATGCTGAATTTCTAGACGATTCAGTTTTGCTGTCCGTGCAGAGTCTTTGTTTTTGCAGTTTTTGCCGTAGTCTTTGCACTACTACGTACAAAAAGCAATACCAACTAGCTCATCAGTCTGCCTTTTTCGAGTGCTCCTCATCTATCCTTAAAAAAGCGAGGAAAAAATACTGCGCACTTTCGTCTTTGAGGCATCAGCAAAGGTATTTTGTCGGTAAGTACGCAGCCCTGTGTTGAATAACCTCACTCAAGCAGTTCAGATGCAATAAATTCAGTGCACTGAACTGCAGGCGATCTAGGTTTAACCGTTGCTTAGACAGGCCTACGACTATCGTTACATATGCGAATCGGCATTTCATAGCGATAATGTTCGGCTGCCTGCTGAGCTAACTTCTACGTCAGACTCCGCGGTAGCAGTCGCCACCACTTGCTAGCCACATGTAAAAAGAATAATGCAATTTTAATCGATGAAATTCGATAATCTGAAGTAGCGACTCGAGTTTCGTTGCGTACTGCCAGTTGGAAACGTTCAAATTGTGGATGGTTACACGTGAAATCCCTGTCGATGCGCGTGCTATTGGCATGATACTGATCATGGGCCGTATTCTGAAACGTTCCACTTCGGCGAAATTTCTTTTTCGCTTTCAGGCGCGCGATGATTGGCTGTTTTAGCAAAATTGGGTGAGCTGATTGGCTGGTTGAGCCCGACATAATTCAATTTTGCTCAACCAGCCAATCAGCGCGCGCCTGAAAGCGAAAAAAGAAATTTCGCCGAAGTGGAACGTTTCAGAATACGGCCCCATTTCTCGAAGCGCGCACGCTTCACACCAACGCCGAATGTACCGAAGGCCGCGCGCTCGCTTTATCGCGTTTCATTCGTTCGTGAGAGGACACAGACACGGGCAGTTGCGAGCAACCTGCAATGGGCACCAAACTGGGTTAAACTCAACGTTAGAAGAATAGAAGTTCATTCTTTTAACGTCAAGTTCAAATAAACAACTTGCGCTTATGCCGAGGCCGCAGATATTGGTGCAAAGGTAAATGACTCACACATGCTATATGCGGAGCACAAAAGTAAGAGCCAAGGTCATCAAAAAGCTACTAGTATGCGTCCTAATGAATGTTTGTTACGTACCCCAGCGCAGCAATCACAAAATACAGTGGATAAAACACGTGTTTCACCTTGCTATCATAATGGAACCGAACGATAAGTCACATCTGATCCGACAAGGACGGATGAAAAGTACGAAATTCTTAGTGCTTCTGTGTAAGAACAAGTGTTTGAAACATTACCTGAACAAGTTTCACGGGGCACCGCTTCTGGCAAGCACAGAGAACACAGAAAGCTGCTCGGGGATAACTCCACATTGTCAGCAGCAAAAAAATGTTTACAAAACTTAAGGATTGGATTGTACTGGATTGAATGGTGTTCTGTGGATTGAATGCAATCGCGTGTTCGCTTTCAGTTTCGCTTTTGGCATGAGTTGTGTCAACGCCTCCTCTAGAAAGATGCCTGCGGCGTCGCTCGCTCACCCATTGTAGCCGTCGTGCCTTGAGTTGCGGTCGGTTGTCGAGCGATGGCGCCAGCATCTACCCTATCTCCGCAGGGTGTGTTGGGTGTTGGGGTGGTGCGGTGTCACGGCGGTAGCGGCGTCGGCGGCCATGCGGTGGTGTGCGCATGCGCGCATGTGTGTTGCAAGCGATCACCGCTACGATCGCTAGCTTCTACCTCGAGTGGAAAGGAGGAAAAGGGGAAAGGTAAGGGCAGCAGGTTTTTGGCGCACGCGGCAGGCATCTTTCTAGAGGAGGCGTTGGTTGTGTCAAAAGCCCAGTGTGTGGTTTTCACACTCCCGGCACGTAGAATGAAAACTATTGAAAACAAATGTAGAAGTAGCTATGAGCTACGCCTTCTTTCGGAGAACTTGCTGTTATCAAGCTCTTTCCACTTTTGTAACACTTTCCGTTCACTTGGTGCGCGTCCGAGACGCTGCTTCGCTCAGAGACGAAAGGACACTGCACGTAAGAAAAATATCGCCTCCTGCAAAACGATCAGTGCTCAGTCGATGTAAATCAGGCCTTTTACTCTGACGGATCGCGAAGTGTTTTACTCCGCACGAGGACTGAACACGGAGACTAGCATCGCTTCACCAGGGGCGAGCTCACAGCCGCTTGTTTGTACCGTGTCGCATCGCCGATGACGACGTCGTAGACGCCGTACGACACACAAAGGGGCGCGCGGAGCGCACGCAGGTGTAATCATACCAAAGCTGAGATTTGGGCAGGAACTTTTTAGGCGATGACTGCTGCGCCGCGCGGCACTCTAGACAAGTCCACGCAGAAAACTCCTGAGGCTCTATTCTGGACACGCATGGCGGCTGCACGGCCGCCATTATCCGCCATCTTGGCTGTCTCATTGGCTGTCCAGAGGTCACGTGTTTTGAAATTTGTGCCGGGAAACGGAAGTTTTGCAAAATGCAATTTTGCGTTTTCGTCAGAATGACGAAGCGTGACGTGCAGCTGCCAGTTTTATCGACTAATACTTTTTCGTGGTCCTTGGCACCTATATTGCGACTTTAGCGCTTTAAAAAGAAATTGGACGGTAGCGTGCAGAAGCTCGTACAATGCATCTGCAATTCCGCGAATATGTGGTGGCGTTCCAAGATAGCCGGCATGTCAGCTTGTTCATTGGCTGAAGGAATATCCCGTGAGGAGCGTCACAGGAAGGGCCGTTTCGTAAACGTCAATTTGACGTTGCGTGACGTTGCGCTGGGCCGCCATTGCAGAGATTTTCCGCCATAATTTGTGGTGCGACGAGCCGCGCGAATTATGGTAATGAGCGGCCATATGCAACGGCAGTGGAGAGGCATGCGTATCGCCGCATTTTCCCTGTCCTTTCGGGCCATAAAGATCTTTTGTTCACAACCCGTGTTCATAGCATTTGCATCGCTTTCGGGTGGTGTTGGCATTTGTGTTTTGCACCATCATTTTTATTAAAAACACGTTTATTTGAAATAATATTGGTTGAAACTAGCAAACCTTCTGCGACATTTCGCACTTTTCACATTGCGTTTGTATTGTAATCAATATTAATGACTTTTCGCATCATCAAAGGCTATGACAACGGTGACTTTTAATTTACAAAAAGAAATGTACGCAAGACGGCGCCTTGAAGTTTCCTCTCGCGGTGCGAGTAAGCAGCGAAGTGCACAAGAGATGGCGGTGCCGGCGTTTGAGCCGCTCAAGCGGATACCTGTGGCGCGCGCAACGCTATCGATGATATTCGGCCGCTTCTCAGCCAGACGAGTCGGGCTGAGTCACTTGCGGATCACGAGATAGCGATAACGCGGCCTAGTGCGTGCGCTCATCATCACTGGTAGGTCGCGTGTGTTGTCTCAAGGTAGAAAGCAAGCGCGTGGGCGCCGATATACGATGACTCATTCAGTTTCCCGAGGACACACATCCTATCTAATGAAGCAGACGACAGCCTGCGCGCATGCAGACGACGGAAGCGAGAAACGATTTTGATGGAATAATCGTACGCTTTGAGCTAACGGCTTTATTTTTACTGGGGAGGAAAACTGTTTTCCTTTATCAAGAATGCTAGGTTCAATGCCTACATTACAGTTTCTTAGGCGAAACGTCAAATTGCGTATCGTTACGAAAGCAAAACGGGGCCATCAGCGCCATTTTGTAAGCGTCGCGCCTACGTCACGCCTCGAAGAAAATGGCGGAATGTCCAGAATAGAGCCTCTGCTAGGGGCTAGGGTGTCTAGCCACCCTACCTCTGCAACGCACAGAAGTGACGTCACTAAAAACGAAGACAACGTCACATTCATGCGTATTTCTGGTTTCTTGTGGGCGCGTAGTTTGATTTCTTGTTGTTCGCACGTGACATTCTGTTGATTCAGTACGCATCCCGTCAGCCGCGCTTGCGAGCCGTGCTTTTCTGCTGCCACTGGTGCTGGTCCCAAGGCCTGGTTCTGCTGCATCCTCGCAAGCCTTTAACATCATCCTTTTATATGCGCGAAAGCTGCATTGCAGCGTTATTTTATACTTGCTAACGTTATATTGATATTTTCTCATTAGTATTTTGATTGTATTTGTCGCCCCCGCAGGGGTGTCAGCAGGCGTTTGGTGAGTTGCGACACCACGTACCCGAGCACATGAGGGTTGGACCCTCCCGCGTGTAGCCATGCGTCGGCCTGAACCGTGTCTGGGAAAGGGGGATCCTGGGGGTTGAGCCGATTCCGGGTGTTTGGACCTTTAAGGCCCCCCGGCAGAGGCAACACACCTCTTTGGTCTCTGCTTCACACAGATGGCACCCCTTGGCTGACCCACCCAGGGGAAATCGGCAGTTGCCGTTTCCTGTCCTCCTCTTAAATCTTCGTCTTTCTCTCTCACTTTCAATCTATCCTGTCTTCTTTTCACTTCCTTTACTTCCAATTTCCCAGGCAGCTAGGGTTAACCTTGTGTGGGTAGCCAACCTCGGATATTCCATATTTGTTTATAGTGGTGGCGTATACAGCTGGCGTTTGCAGGACCTATCTTTTCCCGGTATTGCAGCGTCCCCTCGTTGTGCTCCATGGTGGGTGGCTGGCGGTGCTGCCGAAAAATTCACTTACTTATGGCAAGTTCATTCCCCCCACTCCCTGACCACCGTCTTAAACGAGGGTGCACCGAAGATGCCTTCCAGTTTTTTGGACGCCAAACACAGAACTTCCCCCGATTTCATGTTATTCACTCTGAAAAGTCAGACAAATTAATACGAACAATTCACCTTTCCTTGTCTCAAAATCATTGACTGATATTTTTGGACCAGGCTATAAAGCATCCAGGATGGCAAGCGGGGATCTCCTCTTGGAGCTCCGTGATCTGAAACAATATACGAGAAACTGCCCGATCTAGTGTCATTTGGAGATGCCCAAGTAACAGTAACCCTGCATCGTACTATGAATACCACCCGTGGCATTGTCTCAGATGATGATCTGTTGCAGCTGAGTGAGGTTGAACTCCTGGAGGGTTTCAGTGAGCAGAATATCATCAATGTTAAACAGATTAAAATGAGGCGAGATGGCAAAGAACTCCAGACCAAGCATCTGATACTTACTTTCAACTCAAGTATTCTGCCCGAGTCCATCGAGGCCAGGTACATCAAGTTTCGTGTTAGGCCATACAAGCCCAATCCTCTTCTATGTTTCAAATGCCAGCAGTTCGGCCATAGTTGCCAGAACTGCCGAGGCCGCCAAACTTGTGTGAAATGCAGTGCTGATGAACACTCCTCTGAGTCTTGTGAAAAGCTCTCTACATTGTGTGAACTGTGATGGGGAGCACGCCGCATACTCACGGTCGTGCCCATCCTGGAAAAAAAAAGAAATAGTGACAAAGTGAAGGAAATATAACTTTCAAGGAGGCACGGAGTCGGGTATCGTACCTGCCGAAAACCAGCTTTGCCGAAGTGGCGCGTCAGGGGGCAGCGCCACAACGGCCCCCGGCGGCTGTCTGGTACACGCGTAGTGAGCCAGCTGTGACGCCATCTGCCCACGCGGAGGGTGCAGCCAGTGCTACTCCGCCATCTAAGAAGGGCCCATGAACCTCCGGGCTGGTGGGCTCCAAGGTCTCGTCTTTTGAAGCGAGGCTCTCAAAGCCAACACAGCGCTCGCAAGAGCGCGTGTCCAGCGCCTCACAAGAGCGCGTGTCCAGCGCCTCGCAAGAGGACATGGACACAACACCGAGTGTGAGGGTGCTGCCAGTGCCTAAGGAGCGATGCGATTCCATCGACCGCTCGAAAAAAGAAAAATCTCGTGTCACGGCATCTGGAAAGGGCCTGTGACCTAACTTTGTATTCTCGAACACACAGCATAAAAATCTACCAAAATGAACACGCAAATCCTAGAATAGAATGTGAGAGGACGTCTCCATAATCTCGATGATATCACAGAAGTCCTCCATAAATATAAGCCAAAAGTGCTGTGTGTTCAGCAAACACATCTAAAACCCACACAAACAAACTTCCTTAGACAATATGCTATCTTCCGTAAAGACCATGATGATGCTGTTGCCTCGTCTGGAGGTGTAGCAATAATTGTGGATACATCTGTTGCATGCCAGAATCTCTCTCTTCAGACAACACTAGAGGCGGTGTCCGTGCGAGCGATACTTTTCAACAAGTTGGTTACTCAGCAAAACGGAATTTTATGCGCTAATTGACCAGCTCCCAGAACCATACATTGTTGCCGGTGATTTTAATCTTTGTGGGGAGACTCCCAGTGTGACGCCAGGGGTCGGCTTATAGATAACTTTTTGGTAACTTCTGGTGCATGTCTGTTTAATAAAAAAAGAGCCCACCTATTATAACATCCACCATAATTCATTTTCTTCTATAGATTAGCGATAGGCTCTTCTACCTTCCTTGTATAGAATGGAATGTCGTTAAAAATTCATTTGGGAGTGACCACTTCCCTGTGACATTGACCTTGAGAGAGGAACAAGACAGTCCACCCCACACCCCCCGTTGGAAAATAACATCAGCTAACTGGAAAGGTTTTAAAGAGTCAATCTACTTAACACAAGATTTTATCAACGATTTTAGTATTGATGACGCAGTAGCGTACTTTACTGGTTTTATACTCGACGCAGCTGAAAAATTCATTCCACAAACAAAAGGTCTCTCATGTAAAAGACGGATTCCCTGGTGGAATGAGGAGTGCAGGCTTGCACGAAAGAAACAGAACAAAGCGTGGGGAGTACTGCGTTGCTCCCCGACTACGGAAAATCTTATCAAATTTAAACTGGAAAAATCCCAGGGAAGGTGTACGTGGTGACAGGCAAGGAGAGTTAGCAGGGAGAGGTTCCTCCGTGGCATAACATCCTACTCTCAAGAGTTCAAAGTATGGAATGGCCTAAGAAAGATAAAGAGGCAGAAAATCGACCCGTTGCCTTTAGTTGATGACCAAGGGAATACCTTGGAAGACCAGGCCAACGCTCTGGGCAAACACTTCAAGCGTGTATCAAGCTCCATGCATTACTCGGAAGCATTCCTAAAATATAAACAAGTAGCTGAACTTGAGTCACTGGATCGTAAAGGCTGACCGAATGAACCATACAACCACCCTTTTAATATAGCGGAGCTGAGAACTGCCTTGAGCATATGCAGTAGCTCTGCACTGGGAGCTGACAGAATCATGTATGAAATGATTAAAAACCTACACACTGACAAACAGATGACACTTCTGGGACTTTTCAACTCTAGTTGGGCTGCCGGATACATCCCATCCTCATGGAAGCAAGCTATTGTTATTCCAGTTTTCAAGCTGGGTAAAGACCCTTCCTCGGCGGCAAGTTACCGCCCAATAGCTCTCACAAGTTGCCTTTGTAAGCTTTTTGAAAAAATTATTAATTGCCGACTAATACATTTCCTTGAACGGAACAATATGCTTGATCCCTATCAGTGTGGCTTCAGAGAAGGGCGGTCCACAACTGATCACGTGCACATTGAAGGACATATCCGTGACGCGGTTGTACATTAACAGTTTTTCTTGTCGATATTCCTCGATATAGAAAAGGCGTATGACACAACTTGACATTATGGAATTTTGCGAGACGTCGGGAATGGGCATCCGTGGAATATGCTAAAAATAATAGAAAGCTAATTGTCTAAACGTACCTTCCGCATGAAAATCGGCAATGTATTGTTGCGTCGATTTGTACAGGAAACTGGTGTACCCCAAGGAGGTGTGCTTAGCTGCACACTGTTTATCGTGAAGATGAACACACTTCGTGCTTCATTACCACCAGCTATTTTTTATTCCGCCTACGTATAAGACATACAAATAGGTTTCAAATCTTGCAATCTTACAATGTCAGAAACAAGTACAACAGGGCTTGAACAAAGTGTCTATGTGGGCAGACGAAAACGAATTGAAAGTGAACCCCGACAAAAGTTCTTGTGTTCTTTTCACAAGAAAGAGAGGCCTGGTTCCAGATCCTTGTGTAGAACTGTGTGGGCAACAAATACCTGTGAACAAAGAGCACAAATTTTTAGGCATTGTACTTGACGCTCAACTTACTTTTATTCCACATATTAAATATCTCAAGGTGAAATGCCTAAAAACAATGAACTTATTGAAAATTTTATCTCGCACATCCTGGGGCAGTGACAGGGAGTGTTTAATGAATCTTCACAAGAGCCTCATTAGGTCACGATTGGACTATGGTGCCCTAGTATATCACTCTGCTGCCCCGAGCGCGCTAAAAATGCTAGATCCTGTCCCCCATCTAGGTATCCGCCTGGCCACCAGCGCATTCAGAACAAGCCCCGTCGAAAGTTTATACATAGAATCCATTGAGTGGTCACTCCATCTCCAGAGAACATACATCAGCTTCACCTATTTTCTCAAAGTGCCCTCCGATCGGGAACATCCTTGTTCTGTAACCGTTAATGATTTGAAGTGTGCAACGCTTTTCTATAATCGACCCTCTATGAGGCGGTCTTTCTCACTGCGTGTAAGAGAACTTAGCGAAGAGATGGATGTCCCACTTCTAGAACATAGCCTAAAGCCTCCAGCTGTAAAGATGTCACCCCCCTGGGAGTGGCAGGTGATAGAGTGTGATCTATCCTTTGTAGAGGTCACAAAGCATGCTCCCGAGCTCGAAATCGCAATGCATTTCTGCGAACTTCAATCAAAGTACTCGTGCTTGGAATTTTACACAGACACTTCTAAATCACATGCCGGAGTATCTTATGCAGCCGTCGGTCCGTCCTTCTCGGAATCTGGCATACTCCACCCAGAAACAAGTATCTTTACGGCTGAGGCCTGCACAGTTGTCAGCTGCAAAGCATATAAAGAAATCCAAACTGCAAAAAAAACTATTATATTTACAGACTCCCAAAGTATCGTAAAAGCCTTGAACAGAAAAACCCTGTACTCATTGAGCTCTATTCTGTTCTTTGTAGAGCATATGCATCGAACCAGCATGTCATAATATGCTAGATGCCTGGACATAGAGGCATTGAGGGCAATGTTCTTGCCGACCAAATGGCCACATCAGTCGCATCACACGCTATTAACCCTACAGCTGCTGTTCCTGCAACAGATTTGAAACCTTTCTTGCGAACGAAACTGCGAAGCCATTGGCAACGCTTGTGGGACGCTGAAACAAATAACCAGTTTCACTTGATTTAGCCACAGTTAGGTTACTGGCCCTCCGTAACGAAAACCCAGCGAACTGATGTCCTATTCTGTCGTCTCAGAATAGGACACACGTACTGCACCCACAAGTTTTTGCTGACTGGTGATGAACCACCGGCCTGTGGTAGATGTGCTGAGAAGCTGACCGTCCTCCACATCCTGCTGGAGTGTCAGAAAGACGAAAAGTAAAAATAAAACATTTTCCTGTAGCATACCGGTATCATATTCCTCTTCATTCCATTATGTTTATTGGTGAATAATCGCTTTTTAACGCCAAAGCAGTCCTCGGCTTTTTGAACGATGTTGTGCTACATGTTATTAGCCCAATAAGCTCGTAGCGTATCCTCTCTCCAGAGGATGCCACTGTGATAGTTTTTATAGCACATGCCTCCAGGCCCTTGTGTTTCAAGGGCTCTGTCTAGGCAGTTGTGCTTCTTGCTAGCTAGTTTTTATTTGTGTATTGTAGCATTATTTCGCAGTACATTTCTCATGGTCATAGTATACTTCATTACATATTGCCATAATCCTATTACATGTTGATCTTACACATTTTACAGCAACTAATTTTAGGCCCCTTTACAGCCACGTATCATGTACCATTCAGAATTCATCATTCCACTACGAACTCACTAACACTGGCTTGGCACTCTTTGGCCATACCTGGCCATTGCGCCAGTAAACAACATACATTCAATTGTATTTGTCACGTATCTACCAATCTTGCTGCTCTTGTTTGCGACCGCTTGCTTCGTTCATCCCTAGCGTGGATGTCTCGAATTTGTCAACATATACACTGCTGACTGGAAGGTAGCCTTCTTTCGTTTGTGAAAAACCTCAGATTTATTTTCTTGCAGTTCTTTTTTATTTTCTTCTCGGTGTCATTTTTTATTGTACTGCTTGCAAAATGACACATGTTTTGGTTGCCGGCGACTCGATGGTGAAATACATGGACCAGTATTTCCCATCCCATCGTAGTTTGTCAGTCAGTTTTGCCTCGCATAGAGGAATAAGGATTGAGTATTTGCTGTCAATGATTGCTGACAAGGTAGCTGTTTTTGATGTTGTCATCGTGCACGTTGGCACTAACAACACTGTTGACAGTGTCAGCGTGTGCATCGACAAGTATCGCCAGCTCGCTCAGGGGCTCACTGAAAGGAATCCTATGGTGCATGTAGCTTTTTCTGCCATTCTTCCTCGGGGGCAGAATCAGTACTGCCCATGGGAAGCTCAGCCCTCTTGGTTGAATGACAACTACATAAAGGTTAATGCAGCCCTGATGCAGTACAGCCATGAGTGTGGCTTCACTTTCCTGGGTGGTCTCGTGGATGACTGGCCCAGCTACCTGAACAGAGATGGTGTCCACTCGAGCCGCTTTGGTAACAAGGTGCTGGCAGACTACCTGTACCAGGAGGCCTGCACCCTGTCCATCCATCTGGAGAGAAGCCACATCCAGCAGTGCTACAAGGAGACCCAGGCACCTTCTTCATGGACCGGCTGGACTCGGCAGGACAGCATCCCTGCCATCTCCGAGGCTGACTTTCCCCCACTTGGTTTGCATATTTTCATTTCTTCTCACGCAGCAAGTGGACCTTCCACAGCACCAGCTCCTGTCTGGAAAGCCAGCACCGCTCCCTTGCAGAGGCACGACACCAACCAGCCGACCAGAACCCTTCAAAGTGCTGGCTTTTCACTTGTTGGCGGTGCCCATGGCCGTTGCAAGGGTAGCGGGGCTTGGTAGACCTGGGACAGCCTGCATTTCCCCCATTTTCCATGGCAGAAGTGTACCAAGCAGGGGAAAAGTTGAGGGGAGGTATGATGAGCCAATGATCCCTGGTCGAGGTGCAAGTACCACTTGTGTCAGGAGAACTAGGAGAGCCACATAGAAGCATGAGAGTGCTTCTGTTATGTGCTCTTCTGTGAGAGAAGGAGAAGCAGGTGTGCCATAGGCTGTCTCCCAGTGTGGTGACAGTGAGTGGAAACTGGTAGTATTGAAGAGGCGGTGGCAGAAGGCTGCGGCACTGCACAAGCAAGAATGGAGCTGCGACCTGGCTGCAGACAGGGAATGCAAAGTTCTTGCTGCGACAGCTGCCAAGTTCTTGAAGTTCGCTTCACCTTTGACAGCAATTGTAAGCCATAAACAGACATTCATTGACAGTGGAAAGTCTGAGTCTGCTTCTTCTCGAACCACGCCACTGCCTGTGCGGCGACGTAGATACATTGAACCACATCCTCTGGGGCTGCCCGGAAGATCCCCCGCCCACCGACCTCATTTCGCCACCCCCAACTGATGAACAATGGGAGGCAGTTCTCTCCAGCACCGACCGAGACATCCAGACACGAGTCCTGGCACGAGCTGAAGATGCCATCGTGAAGCACAGCCTGGCAGCCTACGTGGCTTACCCTCCCTTACCCCTTCTAATAATAAAGTTATCACTCACTCACTCTACTGTCTCTGGTAGCAAGCTTGAAGGACAAGCCAGTGCCTCTAGGGATGCCATTTGTGATAGTTTTGGCAAGGTGCAGCATGTAGCTAGCAGGCAGAATAAAGAGTGCTTGGAAGTTGCTACGGCTAAGTGCAGACCTGTCATAAATGGTGTTCCAAATGACGTCACTGTCTGCAAATGCTGTAGGCCAGGAACAATGCAAGATGGAGGACAGATCATGAGCACTCCTGGAGCAGAGGCTGGTGACCCTAACAAAGCTGGGTGCATTGCTTCCATGCGACATAGGTGTTGTGAGGCTGTTTTGACATCCAGCTGCAGGCCTGCCAGCTCTGATGCTCACGCTGTTTGTGAAGAAGCTGGTGCGAACACAACCAGAGTTCCTAACCCTGTGAATGTATTGCATGGTGGAGGCAGCAAAGTTTATTTAAATGCAACATTTGATCATTTTATTTCTTTTAGGTAAAGCTTTGATGAGTGGTGCAGGGAGGGCAAGCACATAGTCACAATAAATAAGTCTCGCAGAGGTCCATTTGCAACAGAATCTAAAGAGTTTGAGTATATTAGGTTTTGATATTGCTGTGTTCATGGTCGTGCCATAAAACCAAGAGGCACAGGAAAGCGACCCAAGCAAGCATACAATGGTACTGGTTGTGAAATGGCAGTATCTGTAAGCCTGTACAAATTGCCTACTCAGCACTATAAAATAACCAAGCTGCAAACTAAGCATAATCACGGAATGAAATATTATGACTTGTATCCTCAAAGCAGGCTTCTGAACGATGCAGAGAAGGCAGAATTCCTTGGTTTTGCCAAATGTAATAGTGGCCCAAAGCATTTAAAAATTTGCTCGAACAGAAAACAGGCAAGTAGTTAACTCAATTACAAGCAAAGGTTTTCTATTCGCTACGAGCAGGCTCGTGGAGAAATGGTTTTAGAAAAAATAGACACCTTGTTAGCAAATAATCCTAACTGGGTCATTCACTATGAATAGAATCAAAGTAATAACCTGCAATTTGTGCTGCTTCAGACAACGCACATGCATGAGATTTTGGAAAAGTATGGAGATTTTATTTATTGATGGAACATATAAAGTAAATATTGAAGGCTATATCTTGTACTCTATTTTGATTGAAGACGATAGAGGTCGCGGGAGGCCTGTGTGTTATGCCTTTTTATGAAATGAAACGACTGAAATTGTGAAGGCTATATTTACCAAGTTCGCAGATTTTAACCCATTTGTTGTGTCGGCTTGCAGAGTAGTCATGGTAGATAAAGATATGAATGAGCTACGCATTTTGACCAAGATTCTTCCTAATTCTGAAATTTTGTTTTGTACATGGCATGTGCTGCACTGCTTTCAGCAAAAGGTAAATGAGAAACCTGGACTCCAGTGTGATCAGTTATTTCCTCTCTTAAAGAAAATCGGTTATTCCTTCACTGTGCAGGACTACTTAGACAGGCTTGCTGAGCTCGAAGCTATGGCTTCTAAAGATTTTGTTTTATTACATGTAGAACTGGCACTCCTGTAAAGAAATGTGGGTACATGCATATCGGCAAGAACTATACTACATTTGGTAAGAACACGAATAATCGCATTGAGTGTCACAATCAAAAGATTAAAAGTTATCGCACTTCAAGCATGCATTTGGTTCAAGCCATAGAAGCATTTGAAAGTTATATTAACACGGATTTCTTATCTCTAAAATTTTCCAAGTTTGGGGAAATGAAGCTGAACCTAAATGTAAGTGATGCCAGTGAGCCATTAAAGCTATCCTTGTCCCATAATTGTACGTCTGAGGTTACAGGTAAAGTACTTGAGCAGTATGAATGGTGTAAAGAAGTAGATTATCTGGTCACTTCCACTGCTAATTCTTATATAGTGGATTCAAAAGTTCCAAACACAGTGTTTCATTATGTCTGACGCGTTGCATGTGTGCTTTTTATAAGCAGTACAGTTTGCCTTGTGCGCACATTTTAGGAGCTCAACATTTTCCCAGCAAGACCTTTTCGACAAAGCATGTGTACTGGACAGGTGGTGCAAAGATCATTTCCTGAGCGATAGATACATGGCCTCTAGTGCCACACCAGTAGTGACAAGCAGCATTCAGCTGCCGCCATCTGCAAAACTGGACACTGCACAAGCAAAGTATTCTTACGTACGTGTTGGGCTGCTGAGCACGAGGTCGCGGGATCGAATCCCGGCCTCGGCGGCCGCATTTCGATGGGGGCGAAATGCGAAAACACCCGTGTACTTAGATTTAGGTGCACGTTAAAGAACCCCGGGTGGTCCAAATTTCCGGAGTCCCCCACTACGGCGTGCCTCATAATCAGAACTGGTTTTGGCACGTAAAACCCCATAATTTTTTTATTCTTACGTACACCTACAAGAGACTGAAATGTCCAAGACTGTTGCTAATATACTAGCTAATTGTGGTGAGAAGGAGCTAATAGAAAGACTTGCATCATGCGAGGCATTCCTCAGCAACTTATCCACCTTTCCTAGTAATCAAATTACAGTTAGCTTACAAGGTACACCAGCTCCATTACCCCAAATAACTGCTACAAGCAGTTGCAGGAATTCGAATAGTACAAAGCTTGTTGTACTTTTGGTGAAAGCAAGAAGAGGACGGCCAAAGAAAGTCAAAGCTGTTAAGCGCAAGTTTGTGTCATCGCAAAAGAACATAGTAGGCCTTGCAACGGTGACAGCAGACATGTTAAATGTCTGCAACATCTGCAACCGCTATTTTCTAGCTTTCAGATGCCGATTTAAATGCTTTAGTAAAGGGCACCTCGATATCAGACAGCATAATTGATGTAGCAGAATACTTAATTCATTAAAAATTTCTCATTGGGATGGCTTTCAAGATGTGCTTCTTGGCCAGCGTTTACTACATACTCAAGTAAAAAACCCTTTTATTCAAATCTTGCATGTCCGAAATCCCAATCACTGGCTTACAGTAAGCAATGTTGACGCTGATGAAAACACAGTGTTCGTGTATGACTCAATTGACCAAGATACTCGTTCTGATGCCGTCAGGCAAATCTGTCATATGCTAAAATTACAGTCGCCCATGCTGACCATTCATACTAAAGGGGCACAAAACTAGTGCAACACGCTTGACTGTGGCTTGTTTGCAATTGCAAATATGTATTATGGAGCATCAGATAGAAGTCCAGAAAATTTAAACCTTAATCAGAGTATGCTGCGCAGAGATTTGCTGAAATGCATACAAAAAGGCAACATGGAAGAGTTTCCACTCACAAGCTCTCTCACTGTTCATATGCGGCCAAAAGATTGCATTTACGAGTTGCATTGTGTGTGCAGGCAACCGCTATATGGTGTAGTAGTACTGGACATTTCTTGTGCATATTGTTCAAGAGGATTTCACAGAACATGCATTGGCCCTTTTGCAGATAAATTGGATAACATAGTAATTGTGTGCTCTAAGTCATGTTTGGCTACTGCCAAGGATAAAAATTCATACTCATAGTACATAGCATTCTTCTCTTTGTACAGTTCTACAGTGAAACCTGAATATAACAAACCACACCAGCATAAACTGAATTATCCTCTATATCGCACAGACAAAACTTGCTGACTGATACTCATGTCAAACACTTGCTCATAAAAGAGGCCATTTTTTTAGCCTAAATGCAAGAATACTCAGAAGCATGCCAGCAGTGTACTACAAGCAAGATCCAACCGACTCGCCATTTTTAGCGACTGGCAAGCTGTTCAAGGCACAAGTAAAAATTGCGGTCTACTATGCGTAGTTTCTTAATTGAAAAAGCAGATACATTTGACTTAATTTTTCCACTGATGACAAAAAATTCATGTAGAGCAAACACAATACAAATTTTTGTTTCACTTCATTATAGTTGAGTTTGGATTTAAAGAGTTACCTAATATAATGCAATATTTTTAGTGCATAGGCCTGCTTGTTCTAATCAGGTTTCAATGTATCCACAAGCTACCAGTAAATGGCACAACTCGGTGATGTGAAACTTAATTTTTATTGTTCTAGTCAGTTTCAAGTTCTAGTCAGCTCTACTGGCAAAGCAGGGCAACATTTCAACGTGAAGGAAGCAGAACTAGCTCTAATCAACTCGTTACTGGCCAAGAATTGCCACATTCATTGTGAAGGAAGGAGAGAGAGTTCTATTCTACTCTACTTTCAAAGTAGGGCACGATTTCATCGAGAAGGCAGCAGAACTAGTAGTCAACTCTACCCAAACCAGCCTAATATATAACCTAACCTCGGTGGCAATTTACAATTTATTTGTACACTTCAATGCTGTTAAGAGGTTTATTTGTTCATCAGCAATGCGCTAACATCGTTCCATTGGTAGTTTAACTGCTTTATGGTTGCCTGTGGCATCGGGATTGTTAAGGCTCAACTGCAAGGAACAAGTTCCCAACATATTTTTGGCCGGTTATTTGATTTGGCATGGGCACAACTTCAGCATCTATAGAGTGTCACCTCCAGTGTCTCATTGTTCTTGACACCGCTAGCTGGTTGCAAGTATTTTGCTGGTTGCAAGTAGCTGGTTGCAAGTATTTTGGATATTCAAGTATGTTACAAAATTTGCTTTTCATCGATCTGGTACAGCATTAATTATTTAATTATTTAGCATTATTTAATTAATGGCCAGTTGTGCGATAGCCGAAAGGCCTTTCCTGAAACTATGCTGTAAAGTCTATAGAAGGAATGTTGTCAGTAAAAAGCTACAGAGAAGTATGTGAAGATAACCTAAGATTTGAGTACTTTACAAGAAGAATACGCAAGAGATTTTGGGTGATGATTAAGGCTGCCCTGAGTTTCCCTTCTTTGGTATGCAGGCACCACACGTGCCACCTGGCACATGGAGCTGATGGCTTAGTTTTCATATTAAGTAGCATGGAGACGATGGGCAATGACACAATTTTAACATTATCAGTACATGGGACAGGTTCGTGACCAAGATTTCAAAGCTTAATTAACGTAGCATCAGGAGTTCCGCATGGCTCCGTTTTAGGTCCATTACTTATTCTAATATATATCAACGACTTGCCTGAGTGTGTGTCATCTTCAGTTCACCTGTACACCGATGACCGTGTACCAGTGGCGTAGCCAGAAATTTTGTTCGGGGGGGGCTCAGGTTGCAGCGCGGCCTCCTCCTTATAGACGTTGTCGAGGGATCAAATACATGAATAATAACTGCATTGCCAATGCCATTGTATATTAGATGATGCAAACGAATTATTGAACGCTACGCACTGTCAAGTAAAATAAGTATTTTTTCATAAAAGAATATATTCCTATGTCCTAAAAATTCTGGCAGAAATAACTGATCTCAATGCGGCCGCGTTTTTTTTGTCTATTTAATAAGGAAAGAAAATATCACACGGACATTAGAACTATATCAGTTCGAAACCAGCGAAGCAGTGTATACAGCTGATTTGAAGAACGTAAAGGCCATGAAATGAATAAGTTCAGGACAAATATTTTGATGAATCTTCGTCATTCAAGAACCTTGTTTACATTTTTGCACATATGCAACGGCCAGGAAGAAACCTGAATGACGCTGTCCCTCGTTGCAATAGATTGCGCAGGAGCAGCTGTTACCGGTCGTGTACTGTAATAACACAGAGATTATACTCGCAACAGTGAGTACAAATAAAAAGTAGGAGAGAGAGAGAGAGAGAAGACATAAGGGAAAGGCAGGGAGGTTAACCATGCTGAGCCCGGTAGGCTACCCTGCACTGGGGAAGGGGGAGAAGGGATTGAAAAAGAAGGAAGAGAGAAGTTCACAGTTCACACGTTGCACATTTACAGTTAAGCGTTCATCGATGAGTTTCGTCACAGGCAGTCATACAGGCTTGCGCACTTCAAAAAGCACAGCAGCGCCTTTGTAGCCCTGCACATAGCAAACGCACGAGGCCACGCGCTCTCGATCTTTTCCTCCGTGAAAGGCCTGTCGTCTAAGTGCCCCAAAGCCGTCCGAAGGGCAATCCTCTCATCTTCGTATCTGTGGCAGTCACATAAAAGTAAGAGTTCTGCAAGATATACATTAGAAATGCGAAGATACAACTCGCTAAATGGAAAAAAGAGTCGCTGGAAACAAAGTTCACTGCTTGTATACACAACACCTCGCAACAAGTTATTTAAATATACGTCGAAGTCTCCAATAAATATACGTATTTAAGCAAACGTCACTGTATATTATGCGTCAAACGAGACAAATAAACACGTTGCGCAGTCAATGATAGTAAACTTTGCGCACAGAAAGAAAGATGATCTAGGCAAGAACAAAACTATGATCGCAGAAATCGTGATATGTACTCGGGCCATGCAGCGGTCGCGACAGCACCATACAGCAGTAGCGCACCCAGGATCTCTGCCAGGGGGGGGGGGGGGGGGGGGGGTTGACAGTTTGCCAATACCATCTAAACAGCACTAATTTCGATTTCTTCACAGGAAATTGTAAAAAAATGCGCTTTTTGCGAGTGTGCAGACGATTGCGCGTCTTACATCTTAGTTGTAGTACTCAAATGCATAAGGAAAGAAAAGGGGTTAAACAAAAGGGGGGGGGGGGGTTAAGTCAGCCTCAGGGGGGGGGGGGTTACAACCCCCGAATCCCCCCCCCCCCCCCGTCGGTGCGCCACTGCCATACAGGTAGAATAATAGAGGAATAATGCAGAAATCAGTACGAAAATGTGTAATTTAACTGCCTGCACAGCGGCAACAATTACTCTGCACCCAAAATAAAGGAGGCTTTTGCTTCGTTTCAAAAAAGAAATAAAAGCAGGTAGCTAAAAAGGAAAGAAAAGGACAAACGAAAGCCACAGATGATGCGGCAAGTTACTACCCAATATCCGAGTGTGTTTTTGGCAAACGCCGCGTGGGCCGGGCTTTCAATGAGCAAGATCGGTCAAAATTGGTTATTGATGTCGTCGTAATTTCCGCGTTCGCATGATAAGCTTGATCATGATACTAACTGCTAGAATAAACGGCTAAAATTTCTGCTGTTTTAAAAGCTAACTAACAGTGATACGTCTTCATAATTACGAGCTTATGGACGTGAAGGAACAAAGCTTTTTACTTGCATTAATTTTTGCTGCTTCGCTATCTAAAGGATGAACTTCTCTCGGCGGGGAAGTTGAGCGAAGCGGTCAATGACTTCGGGCACGTTGATGCCGACGTCTCTGTGGGTGTATAGAAGCACCAGTCTAACCATGCGTTCCACAGACATTGTAGAGCGCAAGTAGTTTTTTAGTAAACTCTTGTTAAAAAATATTCTCTCTGCGCTGGCAGTGGTCACTGGAAGGGTGACTAGAATCTGGAACAGTTTGTACACATTTACATAGAACCTGCAGTCGCAAAGGGAGAGGGCATCTATTCCGCTGTCAAAACCTAAAACACTCCTTCGATGTCGTTGGCATCCTTGTTTAGGTACCTTGCACAAACAGTACGCTGTTCGATTCCAGCGATGTCCGTTGTTTCGTCAGGAAGTATGGAGAAGCAGCCTGCTTTTGCAACTAGGCTTTCTTTGATAATTTCGCCACAAATTTCTATAATTTGGTTTTGTGCATCTGGGCTTAAATACGAGGCATTACTGGGGCAACTTTCCAAATGGTTCTTCAGATATGTATCTCCACAATCAGCTCGCATGCGAAGAAGCGCTCTGAAAATACCTGTGTTTTCAGCGGGGCCTATGCTTAAATCTATAGGGCCACTGTATCTGTGGCCAACGAGAGCCAGATCTTGTAGCCCGCAAAAAGAATTTCCTCAATAATAGGCCATTTCCTTTCTCCTGTTTTCTCAAATTTTACTTTGCCTGCGCTGATCCAGCTGATCGATCACATTGGGCACGCGTCCTGAAAATATTTGGCGAAAATTATCAGCTGCTAGCTCACAGTCACGGTAATATTTAGTATTTTCGTGTGTGTGGAAGATTGCGAGCGCGTGCTTTCATTTCTGGAACGGCTTGGACACCAGGGCTCCAATGCACGCATGTTGGTCCAAGTTTATAACAGCATTAACCCCATAAAGTTCCAGAATTGAAAATATTTTAAAGCACGCCTTTGGACATGTCAGTGCACCTTTCGCGTCAAAAGTTTATGAGAACGTTACACCCGTACAGTTTCGGAATTGAAATCCATGCGCTCCGTAGATTCCGCGGCCGCTGCGAGATGCCGCAACGCGCCCGCTCGCTATCGAAAAGCCCTTGAAACTTCGTGCTCGGATGGGGCTCCTTGCGTTACGTGACCCCAGGTGCCACGAAATCCACCCCAGGTGCCACAAAATCCAGCCCGAGTTCGCAATGCTCGTGCCGAAATGTCTTTCGAGCGTGAAAAAGACATTGTAGACAGAATGCAGAATGATTGAACATAGCTCGCCTACACGAACATGTCGCAGCCTATGACACTAGGACACCTGAACAACAGGACATTCCGCACTCAAGAACGAATTATGGTCAACAAATGCTTCGACATACACTTCGGACTTAATAACCTCGCCTTACGAGAAATAGACCTTCTGTCCGTATGCAGCCTGCACAACTACTTTCAGTCAAACTAATCCTTGTTGTTTAATGAGTTTGTTCATATGCAATACTGTATGACTTTCCACCCCTTTATTTGCTTTAGTTTATGCTTCACTGAATATAGTGCTATGTTATGTTTTTCCCCCCTATTTTTCTTCCTGTTTTCATATAATAAGACTTTCTTTATGTAATCTATATTGCTCATGTATAAATACAATATTTCCTTGTTAATGCGGACTACTTGTTTTTCTAATTGTTAAAGTGTATTACTACCTGTCTCGTATACACTTTTTTTTGTAAATTGACACCTTCCCATCTGTTTACTCACATGTGAGCACCCGACGCCCTCTGTTGCCTTTGATGGGTTTTTGGACTGGTCAAGTTGCCTGCGTGCAACTTTTTATCCAGAACCGCACCATGCAATTCTTTTAATGGGAAGTAAATTATTATTATTATTATTATTATTATTATTATTATTATTATTATTATTATTATTATTATTATTATTATTCCCGGCGTCGGTGGTAGTTTTGGTCGGCGGTGCATGCCGGCACGAAAAAAATTTCGGGGGGGGCTGAAGCCCCATCAGCCCCCCCCCTGGCTACGCGCCTGCCGTGTACTGTATCGCGAGATTCGTGATGGCAAGGACCAGGAAATTCTACAGACTGATCTAAATAACATCGCTGCTTGGTGTAAAAACTGGCTTATGGAACTAAACCCCAAGAAATGCAAGCTGATTAATGTTACAAGATGCGACGTGTGTGTGCCTGCACATATGCTTAACCACACCCAGCTAGAACATGTTTCATCCTACCGTTATTTAGGTGTAACTATATAAGTTATCATGCAAATGTCACATTGTCTCCAGAATCAGTAGTGCAAATCGTATGTTAGGCTACTTGCGGCAAAACATTATCAAATCCTCTTCATCAATGAAACTACTATTGCATAAAACTCTAGTTCGATCTAAGTTGGAATACGCTGCTGTATTTGGGACCCTTACAATTCTATATGTACCCATGTTAATTCTCATGAAATGGTTCAGAATAATTCCACTCGTTTCATTCATTCAAACTATGATCATACTTCTAGCATAACGTTTATAATAAGCAACTTGTGTCTACCATCTTATCACTGCGCAGAAAGGCTTTTCGTTTACGCCTTTTTCATAAAGTATTTCATCATCATATCCTTAGCAGTGAGCTGATTCTAGCAGCTACTTACCTGTCATCTCGAATTAATCACCATCATAAAGTTAGAGGCACTTTTTGTCACACAGACAGGTTTTTAAATTCATTTATTCCACACACAAGAAACGACTGGAACCACCTTCCTGATGCTATCGTGTCAATCGAAGACAGCGCACTTTTCTGCTGAACCTTGTTTGCTTTTTTTCAACTGTGACCACGCACGTGGCCACATGCACTGTATTTGCGCAAGCGCAGTCGCATCGTACTTTCCTTTTGTCCAGTTGAGATGTTGCTAGGTTTAAATATATTTGATGACATAGAATTCTTATTTGATTTTTTAATGGTTACGTCCACTGCACATGTTGTTTACATCACATAAATTTGTACTAATCGTTGTTTTTCGCATGTATCCCACTCCTCCCTATAATGCCTTGGCACTTGAGGGATTGTGAAATAAATAGGAAACGTTGGTGAATATTATAGACAGCATAGAAGAGAAGAAAAATTGAGACAAGGAAACTATGGGCAGGCTGGTGTGTACTTCTGGGCTCTCATTTATAACTGTAGGAATATTGTAGGTTCATATGTGTTGTCATTGTGATGAGAAAAAAAAGAAGTTAGGCAAGGCTGTCAGCTGCTATCAATGTTTTCTGCTCTGGGGTGTGTTCTCTGAACTGTGAAGCTATTTTAGCCTACAAAAGCTGCCTTGAGGCTACTTATTTTGCTTCAACTGTTGGCGGAAGGTATCTTGCTTTCTTAAAACAATTTTCACAGGGAAGTGCTGCATACTTATAAGGTGCATATGGTATCTAAGGCTACAAATAAAGCTTTATTTTCATAATACAGCCTTAGCAATCACTAACATCTATGCTGTGTACTGATATGGCAGTACCACGCTTACACCTTTAGACGTCGTTTGCAGCTAAGCATGTAGGAATGCAAATAATTTTTTTTCCTTGAAAATCTTGGTCACGAACCTGTCTCATGTACTGATAAAGTTAAAATTGTGTCATTGCCCATCGTCTCCATGCTACTTAATATGAAAACTAAGATATCAGCTCCAAGTGCCAGGTGGCACGTGTGGTGCCTGCATACTAAAGAACGGAAACTCAGGGCAGCCTTAATCGTCACCCAAAATCTCTTGTGTATTCTTCTAGTGAACTACTCAAGCCTTAGGTTATCTTCACATACTTCTCCGTAGCTTTTTACTGACAACATTCCTTCTATAGACTTTACAGCATGGTTTCAGAAAAGGCCTTTCGGCTATCGCACAACTAGCCATGGAACTTCCCAGCTTTGAAAAGTTGTTAATAAATCAGGGTTATTATATCTGATATATAATAGTACAAGTGCCTGGAATGAAAAAAGAATGCCATGAATGTTTTATAATAGATACAATCATTAAAAATGGATTGCTATGAATAATAAATAGTGGCTGCATACAGGCCTAAGATTACTAGCTGGATAGGAGCCTAAAAGATATATGTTGGTAAAATGACAAGCCTATAAGTGATGTTCGTGTTTACTAAAATGTATGAGAAGAGAAAAAACATTTGAACTGGTGTGGTCTTTTACCAAGCACTCTGGGCCTTGCCATAGCCCTTACACACAAGGGTCTTGAAGCCAGTGCTCCATGTGCACTGCAGCATTGCAGCTTAAGCCTCCAACTGGAGGCAATGCTACGATTTAAGACTTTGAAGACACTATATATATCCAGCATACCTAAATCAATGAAACAAGTAC
Organism: Dermacentor silvarum; assembly: GCF_013339745.2. Classification (NCBI taxonomy): domain Eukaryota; kingdom Metazoa; phylum Arthropoda; class Arachnida; order Ixodida; family Ixodidae; genus Dermacentor; species Dermacentor silvarum. Next base: position 278,874,894 of record NC_051154.1, on the reverse strand, counting down.
ATGACACTTTTGTTATTGAAAAGCAGATTGTTGCCGAGGAAAAGGGCTGTGTACACAGGTACACTAGATTTATATCCCCCTTCCTGTCACAGCCTATGCAAGGCTGACAGTATTTGTCAAATAAATAAATAATATATAATGTCTGCAATAAAAAAAATACATTGTTGTTATGTTGTTTTGTGGATAGACCTTCTATAAACACATGGAGAACAGGTAGCCCCTCCACACTTGTTGCATGTTAATGGCTCACTGCTCATCAGAAGGTAAGAATGTGTACATGCCACCCATTTTTAACCTACATATTCCAACTTCGAGCCACCTTGCTTGTCTTTCCAATGGGATGAGGCCGCACTAAGCATAAAATGTAAAAAAAAGCATGGTCTGGTTGTGTATGCTGCTTACTACACATGGCATACCTGATCTCCTTATCTCATGGCAAGGTCTAACACGAGAGAGCATGAGACCACCGTCCCTTCTCTTTGTCTCGACTGCCTTATCATTTGGCCAGTCACTGTCACTCATGTGGCTGCAACTCCATGCTCAAACACACACTTATGCTTTCCCGTCATTGTTACAAATTAATGAGCAAAATAAGCAAATGTATTAGTCAGGTTTATTCTGCAACCCCAAGGAATGCGATTATCTAGATGACGTGTGCGCTGGAGAGAAATGATTGGTTGTTACTCTTTTACTCTTGTCGCCTCTGGTTTTTTTCACGTCCATTCTACCATGCTCTGTCATTGTTTTGTTATCATGTGGCTTTGTGAATCTACTTTTTAAATTTATTTTTCTTCTTGTTTACTGTTCCCTCGGGACAAGGAAAAGGGAATTCTTATAGGAATTGTCTTATACATAAGACAATGTATACATATAAGCATATATTTATACTAGGTGTTCAAAATTAAGCTTTAATTTTAAATAAGACGGTGCATTTTTCTGGTGAGTTTGATGGCGCATATCTCCGAACTGGTGTAATTCTGGAAATTCATTTCAAGTGGATGTGTCTTGCAAACTCACTGGCTACAATACGTAAATTACAATATGTGTCGTAAATTAATTAACCAAGAAGTTAATCAATGAATTTTTGGTAATTAGTTGAATATGTGTTTCGATTTCTCGTGCGACTAACGTCCACCTCATCAAATAACCCAGCTCAATGATAAGAATTATGTTACCTGCCACAGGCGATTTCTCAAAATTCTTAAAAATGAACGCCCTGTGTATATATATATATATATATATATATATGTATATATATATATATATATGAAAGAGCGTAAGTTTGGGCGAGTTGGTGTTCCATGTCTTATACTATTTAGCGCATGAAAAGGGACGAGGCACAGATAGCGCTCTGTCCGCATCGTCCATCTGTGCCTTGTCCCTTGTTGTGCACTAAAAGTATAAGATATATACATATATATATATATATATATATATATATATATATATATATATATATATATATATATATATATATATATGAGCATTTTCTTTCAATAACGAAATTTCTTGTGAATAGAGTCCATCTCTTTATTTTCTTCATCTTTCATCTGGGTAGCATCGTGCTGCCAAGGCATTGCTATGAATCTGCACCAACTTGCCCACCTTTCAGTCATTCTGCCCTAAGTGTAATTCATTACTGACTTTGCTATATTCCATATGTATCTTGCCAATAGCTTCTGATCAGACTACACAACAATAGCTTTAGGTCAATGGATGAAACAGGAGCTCCACTTTCATGGCCTCTATAATTGATGGATGCCGCTTCCCGATCTGCAAGCCAGAGGTGCAACCTGGGCAGCCTTCACGGGGGGGGGGGGGGGGGGGGTCTCATAAAAATATGCGGGAGAGAAGAGGGGAGCTCACTGCATACCATGAGTGCTCAACTGCCGGCATTCTCAGGGAACGCCTGGGCCCCCAGGGCTTGTAATCTGCCAGCACCGCAAGCTCATTTCATTCCAAGCCTCGTGGAGCAGACACCCAACACAATTAAGCCATGCACAGATACTTGTGTAAGTAGCTTAGTACATCTTTTTTGTGGTTTTTTTATGTTTCCACTACTTTCATTATGCTACGGCAGTCAGTGTGTATAGTAATAGAGCTTTACGGATGCTTGTGCCTATAATATACTTTATACCAAAAATAAATGATAGTGCTTTGGTTGTAAGGATACTTGTTTGCAGATTAACAGCCTCACATGAAATAAAAGTCCCAGCACTGCAAACAATACTCTTGCTTGTGATTTTGAGGCATCAGTGAAAAACTCTGAGCATGCATAGTTATATTTCAGTTCTAGATAGTGCTAGTTGTATGTATGCAAACCTAGCACTTGCTTGGAAGTTTAAGAAATTAGGTGCCACGCTCTTTGCCTGCCACTGTCAGGGTGGCAAATACTTAGCAGGGCTCATTAAACGATTTTCAAGGATCGATATATCTAAGATCTGGCAGCAATGGTCCTAACATGCATTGTGAATGGCAGTCTGCATGTCAGCCATGGAAATAGAGTATTCGACATGTCATCTACTACAGGTGTGGCAGCTGTGTTCAGGATCTGAGTGAACCTTAGCATACGGCTACTAAGTGACGCACTTGATTGGGGGCAGAGAGGGAGGGGGGGTAAGGGGGCTTCCCCAGTCACATACTAACACAGACATTTTGAGGGGGGGAGGGGACATGTCCGTTGAGGTACCCCTGGCTATACGCCACTGACTTTGCTATAGGATCCGAGCACTTGGGGCACATTTCTTAGTCAAATTTAGGTGATCCCTAAGACCAGTGGATGGATGGTGTAAGCGTCACTCCATGCCAAAGTCTCCAAAGTGATGCTTCCTGTGCCGGGTAAGATCAGAGGGAAGGAAGCAGACATACTGGTGAATCAAGACACGCATATATGTGTCCCACCAGAGGTTAGATTTCAGTGTGTAGTGGAGAGCATGGGGATCAGATGGAAGGAATACAGCTAGAGAGAGAGAGAGGTTGATTTGAGGAAAGGCAGAGAGGTCTGCCTGAGCAAAGGTCCGTAAAGCAGAATGGACTGTAAATATCAAACTAGCATTATATAATATTTCACTGGGTGCTGACTAAACACCAACGGTTCCCAGTCCATTTCATCTTGTGCACCAACGCGGTACAACGCCTCCAATGCCATCGGCACCACTCCTCATCAGGTCAGCGTTGCGAGATGCCTGGCGAGATGTACCTGGCCCTGTGCGGGAGTTATTCCTTCCACACAGCAAAAGCTGCCTTGGGTGCTTCATTGCTCTAACAAGTCGCACCCAATTATAGTTAGAACACTGTCCAAGGAGTTCAAGTGCAATGCTAAACCTTCCTATCGGTGTCAATGCTTTGCCCTTCAGGCGAAACTGCCAAATTTTTTCGTTTTTCCTCAATTTATGAAAAAGATGAGATGATTGGACGACTACAACATGACGACTTTGGTGTAACAAAAAGGGCCGACACAGCAAATCCAGTTTGGCAGTGTATTACAGTAAAAGCTCTTGCATAATGTCTGAAACATAATAGGTCCCCCCCCTCTCCCCATAGAGTATAGAAATGAATACTGAATTTCAGCATGTAGACCTCTGTATAAGGTACAGTGTGATGAGAAATAAACTTCTAATTCATTCTAGCTACCCGTTTTTGTCAAGAGCACCACAGAGGAACCAACCTGCCTTCACCAAGGTGACTCATCAGCAGCAGAACACTATGCGAAAGTAAATCCTATATTAATCCAGGGCTGGATCTGCAGTTTATTCCATAAAATAAAGCGTCTGTTAAAGATGTTTTCGCACCACACGTTTTTGTGATCTACTTTGCTATTCATAGAATCTTAAATCTCGCAACATTTCTAAGGTTTGCTGAACAACTAATAATTAACATTGCGCCATTCAGTTAAATTTTTCAACTTGTATCTTTTACCCATACATTTGCCAGTAATGCACTGCGATAACTCTCACTTTTCTTCCCTGAGGAGTGTTTTCCAGTGCTGCAATGGCATAATGTGGAGTACAAAATTTCATGTTAATAAAATTTTTCTTTTTAGTGCTTGGCGACAGAATATTTTTGGACATTATATTTAAATTATCTGCAAGAAAAAAATCTAGGCCAAAACTTGGAACTATAACAGCAACAAAAACATTTAATCCAGACACGGTAGCTAGTAAAAAGCCGCAGATCTGCCCAGAAGGCGAAGCATTGATAGCGATAGCAAAGTATTAGACAAATACACTATACGAAGGTTCGTAGTTTTATCGGCCGTATAAACTGCAGTAAATATTCACTTTCTACTTAAGTTAACAACAGCATGGTGTCACGCACACACAAACAAACGTGAACAGATTTCACTCGATGACCACGAACACTCGCTGTAACAACGCTAGCATGATGAAAAGCCTCTGGAACAAACACTTCTTCGTACTGCCTCTCGCTTCACCGCCTCTCTGAAACTTGAGATTACGCGACCTCCAACACTACAGGGACGTGGGAAGACAGCATGCGTAAAGCCATCTGACAACTCAGCTCAACCAACTTTTGCACCCACTGCATGTTACCGCCAAGGTAGGGTGCACAGGCCACATATGCGCTCAGCAGCACAGACAGCTATGCATAGCCACGGCTGGTCCAAAGGAGACACGTGCTCACCTGCCTCCCTGGCGCGTGCTTGGTCATGTTACAGCGCACTCAAGTCTCCCCTCACCCTATTGCACGTCCTTATAAGCACGCGGCAGGTCAGCACGCACCAAGTCAACATCCTTCTTGCCTCACCCTTGCACCCACAGCATATGACACGCATGGCATGATAGGATCTTATCGCACTTAAACTGTATACGAAACCTCACGGCGACAGCGAACATTAGTTTGGAGTGTCCATACAACTGCTATTGTAATAAAGAACACTATGATAGGTCATTGTGTCAGCATTGTGTCATTGTTGGTCGATATGAAGCTTCAAGCGATACTATGAAATGGAACTTCGACAATGCGAGACACACAAACAACAGGGACGATTGCAGATATTTACCTTCCTTGTTGGAAAAGTTTCTTCGTTACAAAAGTTTATCCAGAGGAAATGAATGGCTTCCGGCAAAAGAGGTCCGCAGTTGATAATGTCATTGCCTTGGTCTCATCAATTGAAGAGGAATTGGTCTGTGGAAAAATACCTAATGCATTATATCTGGACATAAGGTAGCATATGACTCGGTGTATCATAAAGCAATACTTGACGCTATGGAAACCCTTGGTCTTGGAGGACGGCTTTACGCATGGATTGCAGACTATCTTCAAGGACGCCAACTTTTCATGGTTCCCCCGCATAACCCAACGGTGCTTTATGCCGTCGAGAAGAGAGTGGCACAAGGAGCTGTGTTATGCCCGGTATTATTTTAGTCCTCATCCATCTGAGAAGAAACCTGCCCCGTTGCATCAGAATCGCACTGTATGCAGACGACATCTGCATTTGGAGCACGGTGCGTTCCTGCAGTACCACCTAACAATGTCTCCAGAGAGCACTGGCAAATATATCGAATCCTAAATCTTCACGTGGAGGCGTATGGAAAAATACCCACTAGTGCTGGGTGGCCACACCCTTCCATACATCAAGACACAAAGGTTTCTTGGAGTGACGATCGATAGGAACCTCACATCATCGCCTCAAGCGAAAAAAACTGAGTGAGAAGATTTCCTCAGCATCGCGGGTATTCCAGTTTTTAGCCGGGTCACAGTGGGGCAGCAACTGTAGATCAATGATGCTCCTCCTTAAGGCCTACATCGATGGAACACTGGGGTATTACCTCCCGATCCTGCAAAAAATGTCTCCCACAAGCAAGAGACGACTTGAGGCAGCACAGAACGACTGCCTTTAAGTATGTTTTGGCCTTTTGAAGGGGTCATCCCGCTCAAGAACTGTAGTAGAAGCTGGATGGCTGCCTCTTGAAGTGCTACCTTTGCAGGAGACACTTCGGATGCACCCCAGACACGTCATTCATATTAAGACCCAAATATTAAGGAATATTTCTAGACCCCGTGCAACATCTAGCTTTGGGCAGTCCGTCAGAAGCATATCTATTTCGATTCTTGCTCAGGAGTCACCAATTACGCCACGAAACATATCACCATGGACACTGTCACCACTGGAAATCGTGCCATATATCCCTGGAATCAGTGTGAAAAAGAAAATGCCTAAAGCAGTGACTTATAAGACAGCTTTTTAATATATGCACAAAACATACGCAGCCACAACGAACATTTTCAGCGATGGCTCAACAACTCCACATCGCTCATCGTGTGAACTTTTTGTGCCCTCTACAGGGCAACAATTCTCGTTTCACCTTGAGCGAGCGACATGATATACTTCAGCAGAGCTATATCGCATTAAGGCGGCCCTTGTGTATGTGCTTCAACAGCAGCCGCCAAAGACATTGGTGATTTTCACGGATTCAAAAGCAGCCCTACTAATTATATGGAACATGCACAAGCAAGGTAACAGCCAACCTGCAGCATTTGACACCGCTTGCCTTCACCAGAACGCTAAGATTGCTGGGCATTACATCAAGTTCCAATGGATACCTGGCCATGCTGGTATTTCGGTAGATGAAAAAGCTGATGAAGCTGCCCGAAATAGACTCCAATACCGCAATTTCAGAAGAACATTTTTTTACCATATTTGTTCAAATATGGCAAAAAATTATGGCCATCGAAAAAAAGACTGCTTCTGGAATCTGCCGCTTCACCAAGATAACTTTCTGCATTATATTGACCCAAAAATGAGATCGAAAGTTCCACGACCACATCCTCAACACTTAAAAGACATTGTAGCATAGTCTTCGACTGAACGTGGCATACACGGACAATTATATGTACTGTATAGGGCGTACCAGTAACCGCTACTGTGATAACTGTGGAGACTTAGAAAAAATGGAACACATATTACTAGAATGACCTGCGTACTGCGACGAGAGACAATTTCTTGGGCAACAAATGGACATGATTTGCCATGATCCGTTAACATTACCCAGCGTCTTAGGTACAATGCCTGGCCCTTCAAAACAATGGCAGGTTTTAGATTTATCATTCAAATACCTGTCAGAAATTGGTTTAATTGAAATGCTTTGAAGATTCAGCATTTCATATAGAAAAGCCTAATTTTACCCGTCATCTCACCTGCAAATAATAGTATCAGGTCCACTTGTGCATTTCATTTTTATATCTATTTCTTTTTTCCCACTCTCCTCTAGAATCCTTTTATCCCATTCGCCATCCCTATACAGAGCAGCATGCCAGCGGTTGTATACGCGCCGTCAAAAATCTGCTTTTCTAATAAAGAATCTCTTTCTCTGGTGGAAGTCTGCGATCGTCCCTGTTGTTTATGTTCCTTGCTGTGTCGATGTTGCATTGTAGTTTCACTTGAAACGTGGTTTGCTGTACTGAACATGTTTTGAGTGCCTGGCTGTTGAAACACTGCACGCTGCAAAGCATTTCAATTATTGAAGCATTGTATTGTAGTTGAGCAATGTTTCATGCTGTGCTAAAGGACTTCCTTAGTCCAATATATCTCCTACTTTGGGCACTTCTCTGTGAAGCTTGGCAAGTCTGTACTTATGCAGTTTACACTATGAATGTATGTTCTCGATATATACATTAACAGTGATAAGTTATGCGTTTGCTTCTGATGTGTTAGCACTTTAAAGGGGTACTGAAACCCTTTTACACATCAAGAAAGCGTTTCTGATCTACAAACAATTCCAACAAGCTGTAATGGCAGCATTTGTTCCGGTTTCAGCATGCAAAACACAGATCTCTGCATTTTGTTTCTAATGCAGCCACTCAGATATCGCGTTTAAGATTTCACATCGAGCTTGCTCTCTAACTAAACAATTGCCACAAAAAAGTTTTTCACACAATGAAACGTTTCACAGTTGGCCTTTTATTTTTGTTTTAGTGGTTACCTGTGCGCCCTGTGTACAGAATGCTGTTAGAAGGATTTGTAGTTCGAACAAGTCAAGTTTGTAGCTGAGTGAATATGTTAAAGGAACTGTTTCTGCAAGTGCACACAGATGTCAGATTTCTTACCCCAGTGGCGCGAACATAATGAATTACACTTGTGAATCTCCTGCATCGCATTGGTCGCCCTATCTGGTGGTGTGCCTATGATGACTAGGGGAGAGTTTGTTTCAGCACCAGATGGCACCACGTGCTGGGAGCACCCATCTTGTGGCCGTTAGTGCACATGTTCCCCACGCATCAACAGCCGAGTGGACAGCATAGAGAGTGATCAGCAAGGGCAGTGCTGGACGTCGTGATTCTTGTAGAAAGAGAGCGCGATGGGCTTTCATGTGCTGCCGCACCCACCGTGTTCCCCTGAATGGCTCCTTCTGACTATTACTTGTTCGGAGTCGTGAAGAAGACCTCCGAGTGGTTGGCATTTCGCCAACATAGAGGAGCTGAAAGACGCTGTCCGGGCATGGGCGTGCCCGGACAGCGCGCCGTGGAGATTTAATGGTGGCTTGTGGCAGTGTGTGGAAAGCAGGGAACATCGTGAAGATCTATCTAAAACTGGATGGATGGCTGGAAAGTGAGCCAGAGATGTCGGCAAAAGGCATGCTCCCACAGTTGAGTAACAACTGAGACACTCGCCACGATGGAGTTTCATGTGCTGCAGCACCCACCGTGTTCCCCTGAATGGCTCCTTCTGACTATTAATTGTTCGGAGTCGTGAAGACGGCCTTCCTAGTCGTCGGCATTTCGCTAACATAGCGGACCTGAACGACGCTGTCCAGGCATGGGCGTGCAGCACTCCAAACAAGTGCTTATAGGTGGGCCTAGCTACTGCCTCACCGTCGGGTGAAGTGCATCGCTCTGCAGGCCATGTACGTTGAGAAAGTAGACATTCAAAGAGATATGCAATACAGTTCCGTCTGCCCCCCCCCCCCCCAAAAAAAAAAATCAACGAAGAAGAGCAATTCAATATGATACACCACTAGTAAATTTCTCTCTTGGCTTCGCTCCATTTACGTTATCAGGTGGTAGAACGGCTGTCTGTCTCTTTTCGCTGGTGGCAACTCATACTGATGATTTTCCATTGCCTGCAATCTGGTCACGAAAATTTGTGCGCACTTCCTTTCAGCAGTTCAGCACGATAACACTGCCGATTTGTGAGGAGTGTTTGCTATGCATACATAACACTACACAATAGGCTACCCTTCTTTACGCAACAGCTGTATAGCAACACAGTGGAGACGTGGATGTGGGACACAGAATGTTGTCACTGGAAAAGCGGGACAGCACACTAAAAACAGTGTGTGCTTTGCCTGAACCGGGAACATTACCCATTGCCGTTGCAATCTTGGCTGCAAGTAGCAGCACATACACTGTTTTCTAGACAGCACAAACGAAAAGGCTACGTAACACATAAATTTCAGACCACCAATAATTCTGTGCTCGAGCACAGAATTATTGATCTGATCTCGAGCCATCATTACAATATGTACTCATCTGATCTTAGCCTGCACACTGAATTGACAGTAGTGTACTGTCATTTCAGGAAAGCTGCAGAGATAGTGGCATGCATCATTAACTGTACTCAGTAGAATGGTCACATTTTAGTGACTACGTAAACATCAGCTCGCTATCAGTGATAAAACGCAAGAAGAGTTCTTTTTATGTTTCCTAGGAAAAAGCAGTGATAATCGTCAAATTCGCTGGAATGCTTTAGTTCCCTTGTCATAAAAAAAATTAAGTTATGGGGTTTGACGTGCCGAAACCACGATCTGATTATGAGGCACGCCCGAGTGGGGGAACACCCGTGAAGTACATGGGTGTTTTCGCATTTTGACCCCATTGATATGCGGCCGCCGTGACCAAGATTCGATCCCGCGACCTCATGCTCAGCAGCCCAACACCATAGCCACTGAGCAACCATGCCGGGTTTCATTCGTTATGGTAATTTGCCATGACGTATAATAAAATAAAAGTTGAGCGCTACATCAATCAATCATAGAAAGTAAAATAGTTCAGCAAGGTCATGTATATGACTATACATTAAGGTACACCAGGTATGTGCGATTGGTGGCAGTTATCAGAGGCTCTTTGGCATGTTGGGCATGGTCATTTCTGGTGAGCTAACTACCCACGTGGAAGAGGCTAAGCCTCTTCCTTTAAATGCTGCTTCTGCAATGTGAGACGCCTAAGCGTAGTCTGAAGTTTGCTCTTCTCTTCTCTGAAGATTTGTCTGCAATGGGAAGAGAGAAGGCAAAAATAATGTCATTCAGTAATGCCTGCAGAAGAAATTCAGGCAATGTATTTTTTTAGTAGTCACCATGCACAAATGGTCAAAAAAACAGCATATGAAAAGTTTTTTTTCATCGCGAGCCAAATACAGAAACTGAGAATTAGCCAGAAACAATGGAATTCAAAACTGGACTTTCATACGCTTTCTACCCTGTGGTTGCACCTTTATGCTGCCAAGCATGAAATAGCGGGTTCTATTTCCAGCTTCGTTAACTGCATTTTAATGGAGACGAAATGCTGTGATGCTCATGTACTTTGATTTATTCGCACATTAAAGAACCCTGGATGGTTGAAATTAACCTGGGGCCCTCCACTATGATGTCCCTCATAGCCCATGTATTGGATTTTGGACATTTAACCCCATATTTTGATTTTGACACTTTACTATGCAGAGTATTTGCCACATGAAAGGGAAGTTCAGACCACCTTCACAAGGCACTTCGAATATATAAAGGATTACGCTGTGGCGAACTCAGGACTCGCCATTTCATTCGAACAATGAATAACTTGAACGGATTCTGCACTTTCCAATGAGGTTGAATTAAAGGTATACCTGGTGGTACCCACCAAAACGAAAATATGGAAAGTCAGGTTTACAGCTACACTATTAATCACACGGTCCTGTGACAATATTCACAATGAATGATTTCCACATTCACCACAGTTACTGAAAGTGAAAATGAGGATTCATTTGGTTGGCTGCTAGGTTTTACCATCCTAGTGTTACTGTTTGGTGATGAGGGGCACCGCAGTGCCTCTCATCATCAAACCATGTGATCAAACCTGATCACGTGGTTTTCTTTAAAACGGTCTCAAATCTCAGAACAATGATTTTTTGCTTTCCTTTTTTTTCTCATTTAAACTGACTGAACTGTGGCCAGCTCAGACTGAAATCAAACCAGCGCCCCGTGCTTAATAGAAAATGGAGTACAGCACCAGCAAAGTCATGTGTTCTTAAAATTCAATGTATGTCGTGTTGACTTGCATAAACTACACACTGCTTATCTTCTAACCTAAATGGCACCGTGAGGGCGTGTGAAAGAATTAAAATTAACATTCGCAGAATGAGATGGAACAGTTGAATAAAATAGCAGAAGGTAACAGCTTTTCCTGGAAGCAACAACAGGCATTTCAACCATGCTAGTCACTTAAAACAAGCAGCAATTTAAACCATGCAGGAATGCTGCTGATTGAATTGTGGAGCATGTTCGAATAAATGCACAAATTGAATTGTCTGGCACCATGTCTCCATGTTTCCTGACGTACAAAAATGCTTCAGCTGCCACATGCCCCAGACTTCGTATCTAAAT